>NC_056748.1:30143240-30443240 GCF_019279795.1 Protopterus annectens
GATGCACAACCTTCAACGAAGGCACACCCCATTCACATATGCCTCCACACGAAGACGCTCTAGCTGAGAATCGAACAGGACAACGTCTTGCTAGGAGGTGACAACGCTACCGCAGCACCACCACCACAGTCCGTACCTGTTAGGACAAATTCATACCTGTTACGGTGGTGAATTTGTCATTTGAACCTTGCCTAAAAAAGGCACTATAGGGGAGGCAAGAGCCTTTGCCAGTATCTGGAATCCCAAGGGCGACAGGTGCAGGCCATCTCTGGCAAAGCAGTGTGGTCTGTCGATCATGTCATCCCAGGCAGACAGATACTGGATTCCATTAGAATGACACCAGAAGCTTAGCCAATTGTTAAAGTCAATCATTTTGTCCTTGTACTGTGGTATCATTCTGGGTGATGGCAGGATGCTACTCAGGGCTAGGGTCATACCTGCCTGGGCTACAAGATCGGAGAGCTCCTCCATGTCTCTTTTCATGTAGTCCAGGGAGGTACGTCTCAGGTCATTCACACCAACATGGACAATGAGAGTCATATTTGTACTTGTGGAGTGACCTGAGTGCGTGCATTATGTGGTGGATCCTGTCACCTGACAGGAAGCTGACAGTAACTTTTTCCTTGTTTAGCCTGGTGAGTGGAATATCAGTGTGCCTGACTACAGAGTCACCTATGACTAGAGTGTTGGGTACGTTACCCCTTATGGGCTGTAGTTGAGTGGCACACTGAGTATGTGAGCTATGTGTCATTTGGGTTGTGTTGGGGGGGGTGGAGGTTGCTTGCATTTCTGCTTTGGAGATCTCTGTTGTTTGGGCAGATTTGTACTGAGAGCCTCCGTGAATGTAGGTGTGTGTTTTGTGCTTCTGTGTGTTTTGATGGTGTAGGTTTTGAGGTACTATGTGATGAGTGTGATGCGGTGCAAGTGTTTACCTTCTCCTCTTGACTGTCTAGGCCAGTCTTTGGTGAAGAGAGCTTTGCTTCCAGTTTGGCTACACAAGTGCATCTCTCACAGGTCGTAGTGTTGGGTGGTAGGAGGAGAGGGTTGTCTGTGTACATGAGGCAATTGCTGCATTGTCCCAAGATGCCCAGATTCATCAGGTAGACAGGAGAAAACACCGGGAGCTGACCTTTAGACATGCCTGAATAGGTGCCTATTTATTAAGTACTAAAAACGGTTTTCCTCTAGACAAGTGAGGAAAGTTGAGTGCTGTAGTAATTTGTAACTTATTTAGTGCTTACAATGAGTTCTGAACAAGTGCTGAGCTCAAAGAAACAGATTTGAGTGCTAAAACTAAAAAGCTGGCTAGTTGCAAGGGAAATTTTGAAGAACAGACTTTATGGAGCCAGGAATAGTTTAACCCCAGTTAAGTGGGGGGGGGGGGACTTAGGAGCTCACAAACAGTCCTGGACACAGCAAATCCATATCTGGACAAGACCTGCCACAGGAAAGGGGGGAAGCAAGCTTAGATTTTTTTTCCAGTAAAAGTGGAAATGGAGAAAGCTGGAACAGAAGTTAATTCAACGTTAAGAATCTGAGTGGGTTGGCATTCACAAATGTTCTCTATTACATTGAGTGAACTAATGACACTAGACTGGGAGGAGTGTCACAGATCAAATATACAGTATGGGCGGGCAACTGCAATGCCACCAAGTATAAGAACACACAACACTAGGGAGGGTGGTTGGGAAAAATTACAGTTTCTAGCTGTAGCCACTAAATGAAAGTTTTAAACAGATTAAGGAGCTGACTCTAGAGAATGCTTTTAACTGTAAACAGACAATTATAGTAATGCACACTATTACAGTTCCTAGCTGTAGAACATAGAAACCTCAAAAAATCAAACATGCACAGAAAAGCTCGGATAGAGCACTCACAAACAGAAAATACAACTCTCAGTATGAAAAAGCAGTTTACAGTTAAGTAATTGAGTAAACATGCAATTAGCAATGAAAAATACAGTTAAAACAGTATAAAACTATATAAACTAAATAAAAGTTTATGTACCAGTAAGAATGGAAGAGTTGGAAGATCAAATTACTACTCAGCCCCTGCTATTACCCACTCACTCGTACTACAGAAGGTCAGGACGCCATGTTAGTCTCAATAATAATAAGGACAATCAGCAGAAAATGGCTGCCAGAAACACAGGAAACTCAAACAAAACTACCAGCCTAGACAACAGGCCTCTATAACGTTTACTCACTGTCTTGGTTTATTATTTTACATAGTGTAGTCCTGTTATGCATGTTTCTGTTCAAATATATTTTGTTAAACATTACTGTAATCTCTATATCTATTCCATTCAGATCTACATTAATTCATCGAAGATACATATAATCGAATGGCATTTCATCGGCAATGCTTTTCATCGAACCCCTGCTAATTATAAAGACCAACTCCAAGATCACACTACAGTGGGGAAAGGTCAAATTTCCTGATCCCCTCCATAATATGATCTCAATCAGAATGGTTCGATGAACGGCATGTTCGATATAATAACATCCAAAACACCATTCAATGATGTGATTTTTCGATGCCCCATTCTATTCTGGCCTATATGGAGTGGGTCACACCTGAAAGGGGTCTGCAGACCAATGGATCTGCCTGGTTAACAGATGAGAAATAAAAAGTAACGTTTTATGCATTGGTTTGGATCATTGTAAACATACCCTACAGTGATTTTGAAAGATGCTCAAAAAAAAAAAAAAAAAAAAAGAGCACTGAAGGGCATATCAAATGTATGCCTGCCTACACCTTTGTAGGGAATAACACATACAGTAACTGACTGATACATATGGCAAAATAGGTGTTTTCTGTTAACTAGATGACAGTGCAATTGTAGGGTTTGTTTTTAAGATAAGCTGAGTAATGAGCAATATTAAGCTCAGAGGGAAGAAAAAACGAATGTTGTGTGCACTGCATACGTTATGCTTGGTCGTGTGTATCCCTGATCATATGTATCGCATGGTGGTGATGGTAGGATGACTACAGTCATTGGTGGCCTGCAATTCACTCTGCCATTCACTGCCATACACACGTCTCTCGTGTGCCTGACAGCACTTCTCTTGGTTTTATTGTGGCTGGTACAGTCACTGCTCACTGCCATACACGCAACGTCTCGTGTGCCTGACAGCACTTCTCTTGGTTTTACTGTGACTGGTACAGTCACTGCCATACACACATCGCCTGCGTGTCTGATAGGACTTCTGTTGGTTTTATTGTGGCTGGTACAGTCACTGCCTTACACAAATGTCTCCTGCGTGTCGGATAGGACTTCTGTTGGTTTTACTTTGGTTATAAAGTATCAAAGTGCTTTATGTTTTTTGCTCAGTTTGTGGGGCTGCATGTTTTAAGTGTACCTGCTTGGCTAGTAAGTACCCACCCATTTCATGCTGCACCCAAAATTCTTCAGCTGCTGGTCTGTTACTGGAAGGACATGGCATCTGGGCAACTGGTGTACATCTGTCTTTATGGAGTATCATGGACCAGGCTGTCAGACTTGATGCATAGTGATACAATTTATTGTTAACACACAAATACTGAATGTACAGTTATCACTGTCTCATGTGCATAAGTGCAGATTATCTCACTACTATGAGGTGTGGTGCTACTATATTTGTATACTTGAGCAGGGTTTCATTAACAGGACACTTCCTAGAACTTGTTTCTCTTCCCAGGGGTGTAAGGGAGTGTGGAAATCACCCACAATGGCAGGTGTGGCAGTCTTGTCCCTCACTTCTCATACAGCAGTCTTTTTATGATTTGTGTCTCACAAATGAGATGGGACTCTGTAACAAGGATTGTATCTAAATGTTACTTACTCCCATTCTCAATCCACTGTGGCTGTGTCATTTCATTGTGTGCCAGCTGGCATGTCTTTTACTGCATGCTAGAGCAATGCAGCACATACCAGGTTTTTGTTTTAACACCATTATTGAATTATCACTTATGACCAGGCATACATACATTTATACAAAAGAAAACAAACCATATTAACATCTCAAAATTACAAGCATTACACATCACATATATTCTTCTGTACAATTATCATCAGTCCAGCATTACATAAATTGGTAAGTCCCTGCCTTCCCTTAAACCTCCTCCAAAACATTATGCTGTATGTATTGTTCCCACAATTTCCATTTTTTCTAGGTAGTTTGCTCCTACCCTTTTCTAAAGATCCCCCTTCCGGTTCTTTTATCTCCCTTACAGTAGTCACTACTTCAAATACAGTTGGTTTAGACTTTGATTTCTATTTTCTAGTACTTGGTTTTTTGGCAGCCAGCAGAATTAAACTTAACCCATTTGCTCACCCAGTATTTCTGACCGAGTACTCTGTAGGGAATTTTTAAAGTCTGCCAATGCATTACACTCCCAAAATATATGTACTGAGGTGCCTCTTTCTTTCACAACAAACCTCCAACATTTGCAGTCTACCGAAAGAAAAATTCTTTGCAGTTATGCAAACACTTAAAAGCAAAAGTCCTAAATCTTCTACATGTCGTTGCATATTTGGGAACTATTAATATTTCCTCCCATTGGACAAGCAATTCACAAGAAAACACTCTCCCATCTTTTCTAACCTTCTCTGATTGATTTCTATACTTATCAATCAAAATTTTATATGCTCTAATTATCACCTTTTAACAGCAGCTTCTGTTGTAGATTCAACTAAAAACTCTACCCGAGCAGGTCTTTTACTTCGGATTTCCCTGTCCCTTTCGCGTTGCCTATACTCCGATATTAATCCCTGACAGGGAAGTCATTTCTAGCCTGCAGTCGAAATGTCTTCTTGGCCTCTTCTCATTCTGTTACTTTTCCCTGTCTAGTTATTACCTGGGTTCTTTTGCCAGCTTTCTCCAGTAAGTTCCAGCCCCCTCTTGCCCATTCTCTGTACCCCTAATTGCAGTAATCCCTATCAGTAGAATCTCCTTTCTCCATTCTCATGTTGGCTTAGTTCTTATATTCGTAAAATAGCAGAAAGTATTCTAACAGTCTGTATGGCTGCTATTGTGCATAAGGATCTGCATCCACAATCCTACTCTCTCCTTATTTCTTGAAATTCTCTATTGCTTCATCATTATCAACCATTTTTCCACTTTGAATTATAGCTTTGTTTGTGTTTTGTATATAAGCCTTAACCATACCTCTCAACTGTACAGATTTTTCCAGAATGTCCAGTTTTTGACCTCATATTTTTGGTCCCTTTTTCATAAAAATGTGGTTTTCTGGCAAATCATTAAAGACTGAAGTTAGAAAATAAGACAGACATTTGAATTTCAGACTTCACATCCTTCAGAAGATTCATGCTTAATGTAAAACCTGTTATTCTGTCAACTTTCTAAGTTGTAAGAGTAATATTTAAAAATTGTCCCTATTTTTGAGCCTTTGTCCCACTTTTATTTAGGTCTTTGTCCAGATTTCTTGCTCTAAGAGGTTGAGAGGTTTAACTGTGTAGCTGTAAAATATCCCTTCAAATCAGGTAATCCTAAACCACCTTGTTCTGTTGGAAGAATCCACTCATCACACTTGACTAGGACAGAACCAACTTTAGGGAATCTGCCCACTTTGTCAGTTACTACAGATAGCTAATCCTACGGTCTTCCTACCCAGTATCTCATATCAGTTCTGGGTCAGCCAGATTCTCCATGCCCCCCAGACTAACTCTGATATAGCTGGTCTCAGAGCCTAAGGGCCTACTAGGGGGCTTGGCTGCCACAAATTTCTGGGGGGGGGGGGTTACTTTAGGGTCTAGCCTGTCAGTCCCACTATTGTAGTCCTTGTGGTTGCATTTGAGGGGAGGGGATTCAATGTGGCTGTGTGGCATATCTCCCCACCTCCACAGCAGCTCAGCCAGGTCCACCACCCTTCCCTTTCTTGGACAATGCCCCCAGTCTCCTCTAGGGATTGCTGCGAGGCATGCCCACTTAACTACACATTCCTTCCCTGCCTCAGTTGCATGAGGTGCTAACTGACCCCGGGTTGACTGAGCCATAGTTAGAGCTTTATCCCTTTATGCCACCAGAGCTGTTATTAACAACTATATATATAATATATATATATATATATATATATACACACATATACATATATATATATATACATATATATATATATATCATACACACACACACATATCTGCACTCTTTTTCTCGGTGTTGCTAATCATCAAGCATCCTGTTATCAGTAAAGCCCATTTGCGCCTCCATAATGGGGAAATTTCAGACAAAGCAACAGCTGACCGGACAGCTCTCATTCAGTTAGCTGTGTAGATGCTTTTCATCCTTATCACTATCTTGGTAATGAGGGTATTTGTTTTGGCCCTGACTTCCGACATGAACAGCGATGTCACCCGAAGGGTGTCTTATGCCCCTTTATATGTTCATGCTCACACTCTCATGTCCACAATGGCCACCATCCCAGGCTCGGGATTGCCAATCCCCTGTCTTCCTGGTCCATTGTCACTGGTCTTATGCAAATCTCCACATGTATGGGAGTAATTAGATGATGGACAACACCTCCCTTCCCCAGGATGGGCAGATTGGCAGAAGCCTCTCACTCCCACACTCCCAGATTGGCCCTTCCAGTGCCCTGATTCCTGAACTTGGGTTATCAGGGTTTGTAATCAGCTTAATTTTCTGAATGGAGTTGTAACAATGTATATTTGAATATGTTTCTGTTTGTGGACTAGCACATACTGCTACCTTTGGCAAATGCTGTTTAAGTTTCATTTTTAATTTGTTTATAATTATTTTTCTGAGATAACATGTTGAGGGGTTGTGGTTTTACAAGTTTTTAAGGACAGAACTTCATTGGTGCACCCCCATGCTACAATGCAGTCTCACTTACTGGAGCATGAATCAAAGCATCCTCTGACCTTCCAGGCATCAAAGATGAGTGTGCTATTTGATGATCTAGAGACACTGCTTTCTAGGTATGGATAATGATGGTAGTTATTTTCTGAGTCACTTTTTTATGCTGTTAGCATTGGTCTGTTTGCCCAGGCTGTTTTAGCCAAGGAGAAAACTAGGAAATAGTGTCAGATTTGGTCAGAAGAGACTAAACATGTTTCAAAGACCACAGCAACATGTGTACCAGGCAACACACTGAGCTATAATGACAGTTTTTACTGTTCATCTGGCTGCCAGTGGTAATAAACGAGACTGTTTGGTATACCTCATGGAGGCGGATAAGTTCACACAGATTAGGAAGCCCTAGTGCATTCTTATCTACATTTTGGGCTAGAAATACCCATGTGCACATACGGAGGAGAAAACTAGTATAAAAGTTCTATCCCCTCACACCCCTTTATATTTTAATTGAGTGCACAGGGGTAAAATCCTCTGCCCACTCCTTCAAAGGTTATGTTTTTTGCTATATTCTCCACTATATTTATTGATATCCCTTCAGTTTTTATGTAAGTTCATAACTAGTAGCAGTGTGTGTGTGTGTGTGTGTGTGTGTGTGTGTGTGTGTGTGTGTGTGTGGGGGGGGGGTTATGCTGCTTCTTCCCATCTGGTGGTCCCTCTGATAAGAGATGTTAAGTACTGATGATTTTCAGTCCTGGAAGTCACGGACAGTAATCCATAAATTCTGAAGGTGGGCAGGCTTTTCTCCCCTACCTTTCCATCACATGATATCTGTACAGATGCTACACAATTAGTTGCCATCATCTTCAAGCAGAAGACCGTCTAGTGAAGATGATTTGGGACAAACAGGAAGAAGGTATTAAGAAATAAGGGCATCCAGCAAAGAGATGGATGGACTGTGTGGGAGATTATCTGTGACACTCAGGCATGACTGTCAAAGAAGGTAGGAGAGTGGCACTGAATCGAGACAGATGACAACACCATGCAGAAAATGGCAAACATGGAGATGATGATGATTTTCAAACTACAGCTGATTTGAAAGGACCCACAGTCGAGTGGTTTTATGAAGCATACTCAGTGGGTGGTCTTTGGGTATACTGATTGGCTGATGCATTTAAATTGCAATTATGAATATTTTTTTTTATCATGTGCCGTCTATCTCTTAGGCCTTGGTTGTAGCTTTATTTAGGCCTATCAAATCACAAAAATGTATCACAATCCCCCCCCAATATTTCTCAGCAGGGACAGACAAGGAGCATATCCTGAGGGTGGAAACATGTACATCATTCTAAAATCTCTAGATTAGTGACGCCCACTTTCCTCTGTCCTTTCCTGTAGTTTATCCTCTGAGACCAATTCCAGCCATTAGTGACCAACGAAGTGCATCGCAGCATGCTCTATGGGCTACTAATTCTGTGATTGACCAAGGACATCATAATGCCTTCCTTAACCCCATATGGGATTTCTGTGACCTCAGAGACTCTGGCCACCATGAAATAGATGATGAATTTAGGAAACTGTTACACTAGTAGCTATAACACTTTTGATGTATCTAATAATTCCATCATTCATCAGAATACTTACGTTATCCAAAGCTATAATGCCACCCTTCCTCAGAAGCTGTAGACACTTCTCGTAATACTCAGAGTAATTTATCTTGTCGGCATCAATGAAAGCAAAATCAAATGTTCCAGCTTCCCCAGCTTTCAACAGCTCATCTGCAAAACAAGGAAACACAGTTTATTTTTAAAAGGTATAAGGAAATGTTAAACCCCACATTAAACTATAAATGCCCCTCAGCAGTACAAGACCAATCGATATGACAATCTGCAGTCCCTGAATGAGTCATATTACTAATTCACAGCTTTCTCCTGTACAAAGTGATGCACAGAATTACATTCTAAATCTCCACAAAAATGTCCATGACAACCTACCAGGCACACTGACAGCTGTATGATTGTCACTTACCAAGTGTTTCAAGAGCTGGTTTTATCCGCAAGTCAATTTTATGTTCCACTTCTGCCTGCACAGGGATAGGATGGGGAATGAAGAAAATTAAAATTAGCAGAGTGCATCTAAGTATATATATTGTTAAACAAATTAAAATAACATAATAAAATAAAGCCTTACGGTCCTTGCAAAGTTGATTCTGTACTTCTTACTACTTTGATTTCAGCTTTACTAATCTCTGCTGATTTTAACAGCAAAATAAATATCAGTATGGTAAAGCAACAGATGTACTAAATGATTTACACTGTGAAGACTAGGGTTTAACTCCCACAACTCCAATCCGGGAGGCGAGACTTCACACAAGTCACTTAACCAGACCAAAGCTCTCAGATCACCCTTAAAAGACAAAGATATACAACTCTAGGATCTTACCCGGTTAGTAGAAACAAAATAAATCCCAAAGCACACTTTCATATAGGGACTAGTGCCATATATTGAAAACAAGTCGTTACAGATTTGCAAGGCATTCAGTATGTAACTATAACAATTACACAGCTTTGAACAAGCAAAACTTAACTGTTTCAATACACATATAGGTGAGTTCCATAGTGCCGTAAATCATTAGATACTTGACTGAAACTACTTTCACTACCTTAATGCTATTATGCTTGATGACTTAGAAGCACCTTTATGACATGGTGCTGAAGATCCGAGATTCCTAACTGTGCAAATCAGTGCAGTTAATCTTATCCACACATTATTTTACTCCCTATAATCATACAGATGTTGGCCAGTGCCTTCAGTATACATGTACACACATTATTATTTGCACCTTTTTCTCGGTTACAGAGTCTGAAAGCCTTGTCATTTTTACTTGTTCAAATTTCACATCACATTAAGAAAGGAATTTGTTCCAGCCAGTGTTTAATATGCTAAACAGAAAGTCTGTAATTTTCACTTCTGATCATTCAGGTTTACAGCCTGATATTTTGTCTTGCAGATGGCAGTAAAATGTCATAACTAACCAAAGTTGGATAATGACATATAGGGGATGAGTTGCACTTCAAAACATAAGCAAACTGGTAAATATTCTTATTCTTTTTCGACACTGAGGTGTTGCTTATAACTCTGAAATGACAATTGTTAATAAGCTACTAACAAGCTGGGCTGACAACTTTCATGTCTAGCAGTACACTAGAGGGAGAGGAGTATTATGGGATATACCTTTGAACATTAAACAAACCCCCATTCTTTACCTCTTTTCTGTTAAAGAACATACAAATGGACCTTTTTAGGCTTTTACAGATACAAACAGATCAGAGCAATTACAGTAGACTCCCTCGTATTTAGGTTCATAGGTTCATACTAGGCTATCTGCCCTGGGGCAATTATAAGCCTAGCCCGATTCTGTATGGCTTACGCCACCCCTTGATTTGAGTATACTGTGCCCTTTTTAAGGTTTAGTTTACTGTGCCTCTGTCTAATAGTGACACGGTAGTAATCCCTGGGACAAACCTACGATCCCCCATCCACTTATCGAGATTCTTCTTTAAGAGATTCAGTGAGGTGCTCTGCCTCACATGAACTGGAATTCTATTCCAGAGCGAAGGGAGCCTCTGGGTTATGAACCTGTCCCTCCAGCAAGTTCTATTTATTTCTGTGCTGAGGTTCAAGTCCCTCGAGCGTGAGGCTCTCAGGGATTTAGATTTACTGAAGTGGAGCATGCCCATTAATTCTGGATTTGACATAGCTTTGTATGTCAGGCATAGATCACCTCGAAGTAGGCGGTATGCAACTGAGTAGAGCTGGAGTTTTTTTAACCGAGCAGCATATGGCATCTGTTTGAGACCCTTGATCCTCTTGGTGAGATACTTTTGGGGTCTTTCTAATTGCTGCAGGTGTCGGGTAAGGTACATCCCAAAAGGGGCATTGTATTCTATGATGGGCCTGATGAGAGATGAATAAAGGGGCACGATTACCTCTGTTGATCTAGATGTGAAACCCTTCGTGATGAGGTGGGCTATGTAGAAGGTCTTTCTAACCACTTTGGCAATGTGGTTTTCAAAGGAGAGATTGCTATCAACTTGGGTCCCCAGGTCCCCAATAACTTTCTCTGTACTTAATGGGTTTCCGCCTATGTGGTAATTTGTGGGCACATTGTTTTTGCCAAAGGGTATGACTATACATTTTTTGGCAATTAGCTTTAAACCATGGTGCTGGCACCAGTTATCTGTCTCTGTGAGACCTTTTTGAAGGATGTCTGTGTCAGCTGGAGAGTTGATTATGGCGCCCAGTTTGCAGTCGTCTGCGAACTTGGTGAGCCATAGTCCTCCCACGTTTGCCTGTACCTCGGAAAAGTATATACCAAACAAGAGTGGTCCCAGGACAGAACCCTGTGGGACACCACTTGTGACCGGTTTCGAGTCTGACATGGCTCCAGCAACTCCCACTCTGTGGGTTCTGTCTTTGAGCCAGTTTGTGACCCATCTTGTGACATAGGGGTTTATATTTAAGCTGGATAGCTTATCTATGATGCCCGAGTGGGGTATTGTGTCAAATGCCTTTGCAAGGTCCAGATAGGCTGTGTGGACTACCTTCCCTTCATCTATGGCTTTGGTGACTGTTTCAAAGAAGTCAACCAGGTTCAAAAGGCAGGATCTGCCCTTGACAAAGCCGAACTGGGTAGGATCTAGTGTCTGTAGGTCCCCAATGTCTTTGTTTATGAGCTCCATGATGATCCTCTCCATAGCCTTGCAGAATAAGCTAGTCAGGCTTATGGGGCGATAGTTTCCAGGGTCCGTAGAGGCTCCACCTTTGTGGAGTGGGACCACTGTTGCTGTACGCCATTCTGTGGGCACATATCCTGTAGTGAGGCTGAGATTGTATAGCTGTTTTATTTGAGGGATTAGTTCCTCTTGTAGTTCATGTAGGACGCAACCTGGGACGCCATCTGGTCCCATGGAAGCAGTGTTTTTTGCTTTGGAGAGGGCAGCCTTCACTTGAGCATCTGAGATGTTTGGGAGGCAGCCCTCTGCCGGGATAGATACTTGATCTTTGGGGGGGGGGGGGGGTTTGCAGTGAACCTGTCTGCCAGGATATTAGCGATGTCTGTGGGTTCAGTGTATTTTTTGTCGTTTAGAATCAACTCAGAACAAGTCTGGGAGTTGCATCCCAGGTTTCTAACATAACTGAAAAAGGCCTTATGATTGTCTTTGGTGTCCTGTGCAATTTTTTCTCTCGAAGCTGGACTTGGAGGATTTTATGAGGGATCGTAATTTTTTGCTAGTACTGATCAGAGATGCCTTCCCTATTAGGGATTTTGCTCTATCATGTAGTAGCTTCCTCCTTCTGTTGTACAGTTTATTTATGGCAGGGGTCCACCAGACTGGACGCCTGCCTTTGGATGATTGGGTCTTGGTTTTGTTTGGGATAGCATGATCCATGCATTCCTGGAGATGTCCGTAGAATGCATTTATATAGGATTCTGCAGTTTGGGCTGTAGTTTCCACTGGCCCTGGGGCCTTGAAGGATTCCACTTCGGTTTTGAGAAGTGAGAAGTTTATTTTTGAGAAGTTTTTCACTGTTGTTTTCTGGGCTGGGGGTGGGGTCGGGATGTGGACATCCAGTGAAATTAATTTATGGTCTGATCTTACCAATGAGGGATATACTTCTGGTGTGGAGCATAGAGTCCCCATGTTGGTAATGATCAGGTCTAGTATGTTGTCCCCTCTTGTGGGAGTGGTGACTAGTTGTTCCATAGCATTTGAGTTTATAATTTCCAGGAATCTTTCGGCTAAGGTGCTGGGGCTTGAGTAGTGCTCCCAGTCAATGTTTGGGTAGTTGAAGTCGCCCAATATAATGGTGTTCGGAGAGAACTTCATGTTCTCCAATGTTTTCAGGAAAGCCAAATGGGATTCCTGACTTTGAGAGGGTGGTCTGTAGGATGCTATAAACTGAAAAGCAGTCTTGCCCACTGTTAGTTGCACATGGACGGTCTCCGATACTTCGTGCAATGCCACTAACCTGGAGGTGTGGATATCCTTGATAAATATGGAAACTCCCCCTCCTTTTGTGGTTCAGTCCAGGTTTTGGGGCCGAAAAGCATGATATGAGGTATAGCCTGGTAGTGCTGGGGTGCTCTCTGGAGCCTTGAACCAGGTTTCTGTCACTGCACAGATATCGATGTTCTCCATTTGGCCTCCTCTTAACCCACCATCAAATTTCTGCCATAGCCCTAGCAAAAGACAAAGAAGAACAGCACTTCTGCTCCTGTAGGCTAAATAATGACAGACATTTGAGTTGACTTCATATTCTTTAGAAGAATGCATACTAACACCAGTACCCTTATTCTAGCTGATTTATAACCTATAAATGCTATTCTGTATGCTTCTTCTGATTAACCAGCCATTCATTTATCTAGCCTAAGGTCCGGTCCCAGTGAGACCGGATAAGAGGGAGTCTACTGTACATTAAAAAGGAGTACTAACTACACTTTCATAGTCCACCCAAAAGCCAGTGAATTTCAACATTATCACTGCAACTAGCTGGACACGTGCAGTTTCCAGATTATGGTCATCAAGTTAAGTGAGCCACTGATTGTAGATGTGCAAAAGAGGGGTGGTAATGTATTCTTGTCCAGGTTTAGTAAGGGGGTGAGTTGTTTGACATAAATCTTATTATAATAATTAGGAGATATATATTCTGGAGGGCTTGAATTTCATTAGTGGGAGGTTCGAGGGATGAAGGGTAAACCTGGAATATTGCGGAATTCTTGGAGTAATTCAGTAAGCATGAATTTATCTAGTATATATTGACAGAGGTCTTTCATTTTATTTCTTGCCACAATACTTTGGGCGAGTTCTATAGAGAAGTATGCCTGGAAGTTATGTTTTTGTTTTCATCTCTGAACTGCTTATTTGGCGATACTATACAATGACTTGTATGGTTTCCTGTTCTCTAATCTTTGGTTCTTTTTCTAGGTTTGCCAAGGACCATCTTTGGTTCTTTTTCTAGGTTTGCCAAGGACCATCTCTAAGTTGCACTAGGGCTTTGAGCTCTTTAGAAATCCAGTCTGGTTTACTTGGTTTAAACTGTTTAGCAATGGGGGGGGGGGTTGGAAGGAGAAGGGTTGTTGTGTGAAGAGATTAGCAGCAGTGCTGGCATCACTTAGGGACAGTGGGGTACCAGTTCACAGTAGACAGGTAAAACAGGAGTATGGAGATATTCTTGGGAGATTTTTGGCTGAAGATTATTGGCTTAGGGAGGAATTTAAGGCTGATTACAGAAATCCATAGCCAGATACTCGGAATAGGCACAAACACCATCTAGAACTCTTGTGAGAATAATAAATACTAAACAGGAAGCGACAAGGATTACCTTGCTACAATGGCAAGATAAAATATTTAAAGACGACCAACAAATAGGGATATTTAAACAAATCTACAAAGAAATCTATGGCATGAAGGATTACCAGACCCCTATCTCTCTAATTAAAGACTTCTTAGGTAATCTTAAGTTTCCTACGATAAATAATATCCAAGCCAATCTTCTGATAGCCCCTTTGGATGATGAGTTCTGGTTAAATTTCTTGCAGAAATCCGCTGTGAATCCATAGGACTTGGTGCTTTACCTATTTTTAACTTTTTAATGACCTTAGCTATTTCTTGTTGTTCAAAGGGGCTATCAGAAGATTGGCTTGGATATTATTTATCGCAGGAAACTTAAGATTACCTTCAGAAGAATGGATGATGAGTTCTGGTTAAATTTCTTGTAGAAATCTGCTGTGAATCCATAGGACTTGGTGCTTTACCTATTTTTAACTTTTTAAATGACCTTAGCTATTTCTTGTTGTTCATTCTTCTGAAGGTGTTCAACTTTATTAGAAGATGTGGTATAACTGATTTATATATAAACAATTCAAAAACAGTTTTCATCCCCAAAAATAGTATGGCCAAAACTACTCTTCACAATTATAGACCGATATCCCTAATCAATGTTGAAATTAAAATACTTGCAATGTTACTAGAAGAAAGACTTAAGAAATTTTGCCCTCAATCATATCCTCGGACCAATCTGGATTCATGTCCAACAGACATGCATGAGATGATACCTTAACCTTGAACTCCATGTTCCAACTTCTTAAAAAGATAGGAATCCTAGATATGCACTAGTACTAGACGCCTGCAAGGCATTCGATAGAGTCAATTGGACTTTCCTGTTCTCATCATTTTCATATTTTAACATTCCTTAAGACTTTATCAACTTAATAAAAGCACTATACAATAATTCTCACACAAGTCTTTATATTAACAGAACTTTATCCAGTCACATTAAGATAACTAACTAGTGGTACGAGACAGGGCTGTCCACTTTCCCCACGTCTCTTTAATCTTTACATTGAGCCACTGTTTCTGCATATAGAACAAAAGAACATTGCATTCAATTCCTAAAGTCTTAAATTCTAATGTGATGCTGCCTGCATTTGCAGATGATCTCAACATTTACTTTGAATGGCCAAATACAGATCTAAAGAAAATTCTTAAGTCAATAAATGAATACTCAAAAGCCTCAAATTATCAAGTTAACCAAAATAAATCTCATATTTTTCCTATTAACCCCTTAAAACACATGGAAAATTACTTTCCAGACTCCCCTTTTGAAATAGTCTACTCTACTAAATACTTAGGGATATCTTATGACCATAACTATCCTTCCATGTTACAAAACAATGTGAATAAATTATGGACCCACATCTCTCAGGACCTATATAGGTGGAGACAACTGAAATTATCCATGTTATCCAAAGTTGCAATTATCAGAATGAATATTTTACCCAAATTTCTTTATTACTTTAATTCATCACTCTCAACCATTCCAAGCTTTTTTTAAAAAAAAATAAATAAGGCACTTGCTAAATTTATCTGGTACCCTAAAATCTGTCAGACTTTCCTTTTTGAAACTGAAACTTCCCAAAGAAAAAGGGGGCCTGAATTTACCTGACTTTCAGTTATATCATAAAATTATATCCGCAATTAGACTGGTATCAATCTCAAACAACCCAAATGACAGTAAATTTTGGTCCCCAACGTGGGTTAGGATCTGACATCAACATTTGACAACAAACAAGGTAAACCCCAAATCTATTCTCTTTATATCACCAATAAATATCAGAAATATATCACCAATAAATATCAGAAATATTAAAATTAACAGTATTTAAAAATGAGAACATTAAGAGCTTCCAAGAGCTGATAAAGACCTTAAACTTAGAGAAGATCCTACCACTCCTCCAACCGGTCCACTTAAACCCAAATATAAAAATAAATAACAAAACACTGAACTTAACTGATTTTCCTTCAATCAAAGAATACACTATATGCGACTTTTACAAACATAAAGAAAAATCTTTACAAGAATTGTGTATGGTACTAAATGTCAACAGGAAGTACTTTATCATTCTAAGACAGATCAGGGAGACAACTGTACCAATAATGAATGGCACTCAATATCAGGTGTAAATAGATTGCTAGATATTCTTGAAGTGTTATCGAGCAAGGAAAAAGCACTTTCCAAAACATATAAACTTGTAAGTACTATCTTCTTCTTTCGGCTGCTCCTGTTAGGGGTCACCACAGCAGATCAACTGTTTCCATTTCTTCCTGTCCTCTGCATCTTGCTCTGTCACACCAACCACCTGCATGTCCTCTCTCACCACATCCATAAACCTTATTAGGCCTCCCTCTTTTCCTCTTACCTGGCAGCTTCATCCTTAGCATCTTTTTCCCAATCTACTCTGCATCCCTCCTCAGCACATGTCCAAACCAACGTAATCTTGCCTCTCTGGCTTTGTCTCCAAACCTTCCAACCTGGGCTGGCCCTCTAATATACTTATTCCTAATCCTGTCCATCCACATCACACCCAGTGCAAATCTTAACATTGTCAACTCTGCCACATCAAGCTCTGACTCCTGCCTTTTTGTCAATGCCACTGTCTCCAGCCCATATAACATAGCTGGTCTCACTACCCTCTTGTAGACCTTCACTTTCACTCTTACTGATACTCGTCTGTCACAAATCACTCCTGACACTCTTCTCCACCCACTCCATCCTGCCTGTACTCTCTTCCACACTCCCCATTACTCTGAACTGTTGATCCCAAGTACTTAAACTCATCCACCTTTCCCACCTCTACTTCCTGCATCCTCACCATTTCTCTATCCTCTCTCTTATTCACACAATATATTCTGTCTTAGTCTTGCTGACCTTCATTCCTCTTCTCTCAAGAGCATATCTCCACCTCTGCAGGGTCTCCTCCACCAGTTACTATCAAATATGATAATTCTTTACTCTATGCAAACTACTGGGATACTAGGTACCTTAACAAATGATCAGAAATTGAAGGCACTCAATCTTACTCAAGCTCTCCCCATTACAAAATGATTTACACACAATGATTAATAATTGTGCGTACTTCACCCCCTATGATTCCGAACAAGTTATTCCCCAAAACGTCTCCTTCATGTTCATGTTGTTCATTCACCCCAGCAGAGCTTTTGCATGTTTTATGGGACTTTAAATACTCACAGAACCTATTGGGATCTCTTAAGGTACAGCTAGACAAGAGGGTTACCATAAATCAACGCTATCTCGGGAGTTGGCCATCCTTCATATCATACATGTGAAACTTTCCCAAATGGATCTACATATATTAATCATCTGTTCACTAATTAAGCTTTATATAACCAAAAATTGGTTAGATCGCACTAAACTTGCTTGGAATGATTTTATAAGTATGGCTATAACATATATATCCTCTCAGAAACTAGTTATAACAAACCCAAAGAAACATGTCTACTACCAGAAACTCTGGAAGTCACTGTTTGAACTCTTCTTAGATACTTGACAATTAGATAGGTCATATTACTGAATCATACTTTATGTTAATTAAATTAGAAAAGTGCTTTATGCACCCCAACCTGTATTATAGCCACAGATTTTTGCCTCTCATTTTACTATGGACATAGAAAGACTTGTGATGCCGTGCCCTGGGCCAACAATCAAGGAACCTCAATCCTCACCACTAACACCAGAGAGGGGCATCTCATATAGGAAGAAAGGATAAATACACACAGTAAAGTGCAATTTCCCTTAACAGCACACAGAGATCACAGTCAGTCCAGGGCTGGTCGCTCCCTTGCTCTCCAGGTCCACAATAAGACTCCCCACTGGCACAGCTATAGGGTCCAGATCTCAGCCTAGTGGGCAAGCTAAAACCTCCAGCACCCTCTCTGTCCAACCAGTGCTTTGTGTCCCTGCCCAAGTAGCTGACACACACACACACACACACACACACACACACACACACACACACACACACACACACACACACACACACACACACACACACTTTGAGAAGAGTTTATACAACCACACAGACACTCCTGGGGAAGGCTGGCACAGGTTCCCCAGCTGTGCCCCTTTTACCCACACTTTAAGGTAGAAATCACTCCCACCATCCAGCTAATAATTATCAGCTACCCAAAGGCCCTTAAAAGGGTGTCCAATTATTACTGTGCAATATTATTATCCAACTGGTAAGTGCGACTAAACAGTCAAGGCTTATTAGAGTGACTTGGTACAGGATCACTATATACATGCAATATACTCTAGAGCTTAAATTATCTCTACACAAAACAGCCACCGTTGAAAGGGTTTAAAAATATTTAATAACAAATAGTCAAAACACAAGACAATACATTTTACTACAGTGCCAGTCAAGAGTTCAGAGATCACAGAGAAATACTTAAAATAATTCAGTAGTACAGTTCTGACATCACAGAAAAACACAGTATAATCTTTCTAATTTCTAGCTATTTCAAAGAGAAAACACAAGTCTAAGATAAACTTACATATAGAACAAGACAGTGCTGTGAGTTGGATGGTAAAGACAAAAATGCTTAATGTTCTCTGATTCTCTCTGTTTTTAAAATCACATTCCTAGTTCGCATTACATCATGCTTCATACTTCCATAGGTTCTCAGGCTAACAGGAACTACATTTACATCCTTTTCCTCTGGGCAGAAACCAGAGCAATAAAGGACATTTATGCATGCAAATTCTGTTCATTAAAACAATAGCCTTAAAACAATAGCAAGAATTCCTTCATCTAGACTGGCCGGAGCAGACTTTAAATATCAAAGACAGTTCTAAAATGCTTGACTTAGCTTCCTTACAGCAGAGTGCACTGTTGTTACATTTTTGCAGTTCCACATATAACCCTATTTTTACCATTTAAGACAACAAGCTTGTGGTTTACATTAATATTTACAGATGACAGAATTATCTCCAAAATTCTATCTGGCTAGGCTGGCAGTCTTCATCCAATCTTCACATATCTCCCCGGAGAACTCAAGCTAGTTTTTTAACTGACCCCTGAGAAATGCTGCTTGAGGGAGTTAGGTCTGTTTGAGTATACCTTACCCCATTCCCTGTCTTGACAGCCCATCTGCGTTGGCATTGCTAATCCCACTGTGGTGCTGCACTGACATATCATATGCTTGTAACCCCAGGCTCCATCTTAGCAACTTGGCATTTTGCTGGCTGGCTCTGTATGTTAGGGGGTTGTGATCTGTCATAACAGTGAATTTCCTTCCATACAGATAAGGATGAAGTTTCTGCAGTGCCCACACTATGGCTAGGCATTCCGTTTCTACAGCTGCATAGCATTTCTCCCTGGGTTGGAGCCTACAACTGAGATAAACCACTGGGTGCTCTTCTCCCTCTGAAGAAATCTCGCTAAGTACAACCCCCACCCCATGGTTTGAAGCATCCACCTGCACAACAAGTTATTTGCTGTAATCCGGACTGGCTAACACAGGGGCCCTCCCAAAACTTCTTTAAGCTTCAGGAATGCCTGCTCATATGCTGGGGTCCACACTACCTTATCCGGCCTGTTCTTCCATGTCAGGTCTATCAGGGGAGCAGTTATGGCACTATAACTGGGGACAAACCCTCTGTAGTACCCTGCTGTTCCTAAAAATGCCCTCACCTGTTTTTTAGTAACAGGTGCAGGCCATGCCTGAATAGTTTCCACTTTGGCAGGTTTTGGCCTTATCTTACCACTCCCCACTCTATGTCCTAGGTAGGAGGCCTCTGCCATACCCACCTAACATTTGCTCGGCTTAATGGTCAACCCTGCCCTCTGTAGTCTGCCCAGCACTTCCCTGATATGCTGAAGGTGCTCTGGCCAGGAATGGCTGTAGATGGCAATATTTTTATTTTACATTTGTTGACCGGGAAAGTCCGACTGGATATATGTCCATTTTCAATGGAGGCCCGGGAGAAAAGCTCCAAATACAGTAATGAAATTTTGAAAACATAGTTAAAAAGGATTTTTGACTATTAAGACTCAACTTAAACTTTAAACACAATGAATATACGTATTTTTTACAAGTACAGTCATAGAGAATAACATAACACAGAGCGGTATTACATAGCTAAACAAATATTCTTCAGGAATCGTTAAAAAATGGAAATAATCAAAACAAGAGGAATCCAGTACCAATAGACTTAAAAATGAGAAGCAAAAGAGAGACAGTGTCAGTCAGGATTTGAGTATGGACATAGCCATTGTGATTTTAGGAAGGTTTTAAGTTGTTGTTTGAAAAGAGGAGTGGATGTCAGGGATGTTAGTTCTCTTGGAAGTTTGTTCCATAGGATACCAATCGAGTTCGTAAATAGGCATTCCCCAGATTTGTTATTGGATTTTAGGGTAGAGACAAGTACTCTGTTAGCAGATCATAAGGTTAAAAGATTTTGATAGGGGCTAATAGGTTTTCTGAGTATGGGAGCATTTGAGGGATGATGCACGATCTTGTGAATGATTAGGAGTTGCTGAAAAAGAAACTGACTATGTTCTAACCATCCGAGAAGTTTGAGATTTTTGCAGTGGTGGGTATGAAATGGGGCATCAGTGGCAAATCTGGCTATGTTGTTATAAGATGTTGCCAACTTATTTATATTGCTTTTGGAGAGGTTTGTATAGATTGGTGAGGCATAGAGGAGGGTAAAGATTAGGTGAGTTTGGGCAATAGTAGTCCTGGCTGAAGGAGTAAGAAAGGATTTAATTTTGTACAGGAAGCCCAGTTTTTTATTAACCGATTTGATAGTTAGATTGATATGAGTGTCAAAATTAAGATTGTGATCAATTGTTACCCGTAAAAGTTTGGTGGTTGTGTCAGTAGCTATTAATGTACCATTTTTAGAGATGATTGTGAAGTTTATGGTGGGGGATTTCTGAGTGGGTGTGAACAACAGTAATTTAGTTTTTTTAGGGTTGAGGAGACAGCATTTATGGAACCAGTTTTCTACTAAGGTAAATATTTTTTGGGTTGTGGCTTGAAGTTGGGAGGGTGAGGAGGCAGCACAGATTAAGGTTGAGTCGTCAGCATATTGTATACAGGTGGTTTGAGGAAGGGAGGCTGACAAATTCTTAATGAATATAGTAAAGAAGAGCGGTCCCAAAATTGATCCTTCTGGGACTCTAAGAGTAACAGGGAGCAGGGAGAACAGTTCATTGTCCCAGACGACGGCTTGCTGTCTGTTTTCTAAGATTGAAACCATTTGACTGTTAGTGTATCTAATGAGAGAGATTTAAGTGTATCTATCAATAGTTCTTGATTCACCATGTCAAATGCTTTGGAGAGGTCAATAAACATGGCAGAGGATTGGAGACTGTTATTTCAATTTTTATTTATACAGTCTGTAAAGGATAGGAGAGCTGTGGTGGTGCTATGATGTGGTCTAAAACCATGTTGGCAGTCTACTAGAAGGTGTTATGATGTGGTCTAAAACCATGTTGGCAGTCTACTAGAAGGTGATTTTGGAGGAGATGAGTAAGAAGTTGGCGATGAATACATCTCTCCATAATTTTTGCTATCTGTGAGAGTAGGGCTATTGGGCGGAAGTTTGAAAGTTCACTTGAGTTACCTACCTTGTGGAGAGGGATAATATGTGAAACTTTCCAGATGTCTGGGATGGAACATTCTGTAATGGTTCTGTTAATTAAAATAGAAATGGGGAAGGCAAGTACTCCAGCTGCTAATTTCAAATATTCAGCTGGAAGGAGATCAGCTGATGGGGTACAAGGTTTGAGTTTCAGCAGTAGGTTGTGTATGTGAGATGTGGGAATGGGTTGTAGCTGAAATAGGCGTAATGAACTAGTCCACACAGGTGAGGTAGATGTGGACACTACTGGTAAAGAACTGGCTAGAGATTGGATAGTTTCAGAGAAAATTTTGTTGAAAGTGTCAGCAATTTCGGTAGAAGAATGTTGAGTCAAATTAGAGGGGGTGGGTGTTTTACAGTGGCCAGGATGAAGTAATTTATTTATTCCTGACCAGAATTTTTGTAGGTTGATATTGGATTTGTTGGAATTGTAGCTAATATTTTTTCTTTGTCAAGGAATATGGCTTTCTTAGTGGCATTTGTCAGTTGACAAAAGTTTAAGTGATCAGTTTGCTTTTTTGTATGTCTCCATTTAATCCAGATTTTATTTCTAAGTCACATTTTTTGCCTAGTCTCTTTTGTGAGCCAGGGAGCTGGTTTGTTCTTAATTCTGATCTATCGAGAAGGTGCATGGTAGTCTAGTAATTGTAAAAAAATTATTGTTAAAGTATGAGACAGCTTCCTCTAGAGGTAAGTGTTTTAAGGGGGTCCAATTGCAAGCTTTAAGCTCAGCTTGAAAGTTAACTGGGTTTAGATTTTTTGTATTTCGGGTGGTTCTGAAGTTTACTTGATTGGGTATTGAGGTTTTTACCTTTGTTATAAAAGGTAAGAGAGTGGTCACCGATATCATCGGGAAGTATGCCTGTTTTATAAAATTGGGGGTTACTGTTAACTAGTATCCAATCTAAAGTGATTTGTTTATTGCTAAGTTTGTGAGTTCTTGTAGGGTGGGTGATGGTATCATCAAGGTAAGCAAGGGCAAACTCTCCTGCTCCTTGCTAGGATAGGATCTACCAGCCTCTGGAAAGTCATTGGAGCATTCTTCATCCCAAAGGGCATCTTTGTGAACTCATACAAGCAAAAATGAGTCACAAAGGCTGACTTCTCTCTGGCACTGGGAGTCAAGGGCACCTGCCAGTAACCCTTGGTAAGATTGATAGTTGTAAGATACTCAGCCCCACCCAGCTGCTCTAGGGCCTCATCTGTCCTAGGCATGGGGTAAGCATCCGACTGTGTGACTATTTAATTTCCTGTAGTCCACACAGAATCTGGTGCTGCCATCCTTCTTTGGCACCAGCACCACTGGGGAGGCCCAGGGACTGCTGGACTCTTGAATCACCCCTAGTTTCAATATCTCCTGTACCTCCTCCCTCAGAGTCTGTTTGACTCTCTCAGGCACACTATAAGGGACCTGCCTAATAGGCCTTTGGGGTCCTGTATCCACCTGGTGCTGCCCCAGGTGGGTGCACCCTGGTTTCCCAGTGAACATGTCCCCAAATTCCTGCAACACTGCTTGGATTTCACAAACCTGGGTAGGAGATAGCTACTGAGACATTGCTACCCCTACCACTGAGGTGTCAGCACGAGCCTCACTGAGGCGATCAGTCCCCAGATCTCCCTCAGACTCCTCCTGCAATACACTGCAAATGCTCAGCACAAGGGCCTCCCTATCATGGTAAGGTTTCATCATGTTAACATGGTACAATTTGTTCCCTTGCCTTCTGCCTAGCAGTTCCACCATGCAGCTTGTTGTGTCTGACAGGAATGAGAACCATTACCTGCTGCCCCACAGCATACTCTCTAGCTCGAGCATTCCTGTCATACCACACCTTTTCTGTTGTTGGGCTTCTGCCAGGTTCTCCTGGGCCAAGCCCATGAGTTCCCTGAGCCTTGTCCTGAGCTTTAGGACGTATGCCACAACAGATTCCTTGTGAGACTTGCACTCACCTTCCCATTCATCTCGAATTAAATCTAGAGGTCCCCTCACCCTATGCCCATACAGCAATTCAAAGGGTGAAAAACCTGTGGATTCCTGGAGAACCTCTCTGTAAGCAAACAGATGGCGCAAATATTTGTCCCACTCCCTATGGCCGTAGCATGGACTTGACTGCAGAGTTTAACCTCTCAACAAGACCATTAGTCTGGGGATGGTAGGGGTGGTCTTCATGTGCTTCACCCCACAGGACTTCCACAGACAAGCCGGCAGGTTTGACATGAAATTGATACCTCTGTCAGTCAGTATTTCTTTTGGGAAACCTACCCTGGTGAAAATCTCTAACAAAGCATTTGCCATGTTCTTTGCCTCAATGGAGGACAAAGCCACTGCCTCAGGGTATCGTATAGCATAATCCACTACCACTAGGATATACATTTTCCCTGTGGAACTTGGGGTACTCAGAGGCCCCACAATATCCATAGCTACCCTCTGAAATAGCTCCTCAATCACATGCAAAGGCATCAAAGGAGCTCTCACCTCGTCTCCAGTCTTGCCTACCTTTTGGCACTGCTCACAGGTTCTGCAGTACCCTGTTACATTGCTGGAAATTTCAGGCCAATAGAAGTTCTGCATAATATGCCTCTTTGTACGTTTTATGCCCATATGACCTGCAAAGGGAATATCATGGGCTATGGCTAGATGGTAGGCACTACCAACTGCTGTACTCTCTCACCTTCTAGCCCTCCCTCAGGGGTCCACTCTCTGTATAGTAATCCTTTGTGCCAGTATACACACTCCCCCTTTCCTTGCAAATCAAGTGCCTCCCTAGCTACCTGCCTCAGGCCTTGCAATGTAGGGTCTGATAGCTGAGCCTGTCTCAACTCTCTGCTTTTAACCCTTCCCAGTTCCCCTTCCACAGGAAGTCTGGCATCCTCTGACAGTGGTGCTTCACTGTCAGCCTGGGTACTACTACTACTCACCTCTACCTTTGCAGTCACTCTGTCCAAGGGACCATCAGTACCCCAAGCAGCTGTGGCTCACCTTCAGTCTCAGTGCTACCAGGTAGCGCCCTCCCCGAAGTAACCACCTCACCAGTCCTGGCTGCAAGTATGCAGTCTGTCTGGGTCTCCCCCAGGCTACCAGACCCACATGCTAAGTCTCCTAGCCTGACTGCATGTAACTGCACAAACACATGGTACTACCTCATCCAAATCCTTCCCAATCAAGACATCTGCAGGATTGTAGTTTGGTACCCATGTTGTATCAAGATGACTTACTATTGGCATTTTGTCTTTCCCACTTACTGGCTCACTCACCTTTTGTTCTCCACCTTGCCTCCATGGACACCTGTATGCCACATGGCCCCACTGGTTGCATTCAAAACATTTAACCCTAGCTCCTGGATGTGTACCTAGACTAGTGGCTTCCCTTGCTACTGGCAGATTCTGTTGGGGCAGCCTGTGCTGCCCACCATGGGTTCCTTTAGACCCATGAGCAGTACTGGGGGTCCCTTTCATGTGCAGGGCTGCCCTGTTTGCTAGGTATAGGTCTCCATTCTTCCCCAACTCATATGAAGTAGCACATTGTCTATCAGCTAACCAGATCTTCATGTCCTCAGGCAAAGTGCTAAGGGCTTGTTCCCTCAACAAAAGTTCTGCCAGCCCTTCAAAAGTGGTGACCTGACATCCACTCACCCACCTATGGAAATAAGTGCTCAGTTCAGCAACATATTCACACACACACTTTCATCTGCCTTGCGTCTATGCTCACAAAACGTTTTCCTATACGTTTTAGGTGTTAGCTTAAACAATTCTAACAAGTGATTTTTAACATTAGTATAATCAAAACATGCAACGTCAGGCATTTTTGACAAAACAGTTACAGCTTTACCATGGAGTAAGGGAGTCAGGAACCGTAACCACAGCCTTTGGTCAACACCATACTGTTTGCATACCCTCTCAAACATATGAATGAAACTATCAAAATTATCCCCCTCTTTAAACTGCAAAATAAATTTCTGACCTTTTGTGTTTCTGGGGTCCAGTTACTCCCTTCGCCATTACCTCCATGACTCTGGTGAAGGGTCAGCATTTCCCTCACATGCTTCCTCTGCTGCTCCTTTTCCTCGGCTTCCAGGCATAGCAGTTTTTCATTCTCCTCAGCCTGTAGACTCCTCAGTCTCTCAGCTGCTTCTATCTCCAAACACCTGGCCTCCAACTCAAGTTTCTTTAGCTCCAGATGGATTTTTAAGTCCTCTGCAGAAAGGTTGAGCTGTCCATTCTCTGAGGGCATTATATCTCCACTGCCAGTTTGACTGTCCTCCTGGTTGCTGTTTTCTGATGCAGCTGTAACCAAGGCTGCAATCAGGTCTGCCTTAGTCGGGTTTCCATGCACCAGTCCCCTAGCCTGGCACATTTCAGCCAGCTGGCTCCTTTTCAGCTTTCCATACTCCTCTGCTGACATGCTGTCTGCTCACCCCGACTAAGCTAACAAAAGAAATAAAACACTTGGGATCTGAACTCTGAGTATTCACTGCTTGGCTGACTTACAGTACAAAACACCTTCAAAGCTTACTGTACACAATCTACAGGAATTCACTCTACCCACATCACTATAAACCAATTAGTACTTGCCACCAATTAATATGTGATGTGGATATCCCACCACTGCCAAACAATTAATATGTGATGCCCATGCCCTGGGCCAGCAATCAAGGAGCCTCAATCTGCACCAATAACACCAGAGAAGGGTGTCTCATATAAGAAGAAAGGATAACAAATACACACAATAAAGTGCAATTTCCCTTAAGAGCACACAGAGATCACAGTCAGTCTGGGGCTGGTCTCTCCCTTGCTCTCCAGGTCCCCAATAGGACTCCCCACTGGCACAGCTATAGGGTCCAGATCTCAGCCTAGTGGGCAAGCTAAAACCTCCAGCACCCTCTCTGTCCAATCAGTTTTTCATGTCCCTGCCCAAGTAGCTGACACACACACACACACACACACACACACACACACACACTTAAAGAGTTTATACCACCACACAGACAATCCTGGGGATGGCTGGCACAGGTTCACCAGCTGTGCCCCTTTTACCCGGACTATATGGTAGAAATTACTGCCACCACCCAGCTAATAATTATCAGCTACCCAAAGGCTCTTAAAAGGGTGTCCAATTATTACTGTGCAATATTATTATCCAACTGGTAAGTGCGACTAAACAGTCAAGGCTTATTAGAGTGATTTGGTACAGGATCACTATATACATGCAATGTACTCTAGAGCTTAAATTATCTCTACACAAAGCAGCCACCGTTGAAGGGGTTTGAAAACATTTAATAACAAATAGTCAAAACACAAGATAATACTTTTTACTACACAGTGCTAGTCAAGAGTTCAGAGATCACAGAGAAATACTTAAAATAATTCAGTAGTACAGTTCTGATATCACAGAAAAGCACAGTCTAATCTTTTTAATTTCTAGACATTTCTAAGCGAAAACACAAGTCTAACATAAACTTACATATAGAGCAAGACAGTGCTGTGAGTTGGATGGTCAAGACAAAAATGCTTAATGCTCTCTGATTCTCTCTGTTTTTAAAATCACATTCCTGGTTCACATTACATCATTCTTCACACTTCCCTGGGTTCCCAGGCTTACAGAAACTACATTTACATTCTTCACCTCTGGGCAGAAACCAGAGCAATAAAGGACATTTATACATGCAAAGTCTGTTCATTAAAACAATAGCAATAATTTCTTCATCTAGACCAGCCGGAGCCGACTTTAAATATCAAAGACAGTTATAAAATGCTAGACTTAGCTTCCTTACAGCAGAGCGCACTGTTACATTTTTGCAGTTTCACATGAAACCCTATTTTTGCCACTTAGGACAACAAGCCTGTGGTTTACATTAATATTTACAGATGACAGAATTATCTCCAAAATTCTATCTGGCTAGGCTGGCAGCCTTCACCCAATCTTCACAACTTAACACACTAGTTCTTCTCTCCCTCTTTTCCTTTCTATTCTTTTTCTAATCTTATTTAAGTAGCGCGGTTGGAGACAGTGTATATAGTGAATATAGTGTACATAGTTCTTTTTTTGACTTCAGGTAATGATGTTAATAGTTTTGTTTTTTATTTCTATGGTAAATCTCTGTGTGTGCAGCTAGTATTGTATTTTTCTTTTGCATAGGTTTAACTGGCTGTACTTGATGCACAAAGATAATAAAAAATGCAATTTAGAAAAAATGTCCATTAAAATATGACCTAGATTGTAGTAGGGACAAGCAGAGCTGGTACTGCAATATCCAATGGTTTATGTCAGAGATGGTGACTTAGGATATCGGAGAGAATACCTGCTTCTTGGATTTTGTCTGGTACAGAGACACTTACCCAGTCTATAGCTGTGAAAGGGATTGTGGCCTTATTAATTACAGCTGGTGTATTTACCAACTGGGTAAAGCTATACACACTCAGGGCGTGCACTGGAGATGCATGTGACGAGTTTGTCCAGTTGCTATTTAGGCCAGCTACAGAGATGCATATGGACATGACATAGCTAACATGTGGGATAGTTAGAGCTGGACTGGGAGTTAGTAATGATGTTGATTTTTAAGATAAGAGTTAGGTAGAACAGTACTTTGGCTTTCAGAAGAAAAAGTAACTGTGATACTATGAACAGGTATAACAGATTTCTCTCCTTACCAGCTAAAGAAGCATTAGCACTCTCATATTTACGGCCCTCCTTAACCTATGGTGTGCACCTTTACTAATCAACTTACATTCTGCTTCAAAAACAAAACTAGAATCCTTTTACAATAAAATCGCCAAATTTGCTACAAATAACTGCCACTCTTCTCATCATTGTACTGCTTTAAGAAAACTTCAATGGCTTGAATTCCCACACTACTCGCTAGTCCTTCAGCTTACTACCACTCATAAACTAATTCACAAACCACAAGACTGACCAGCCCTCAGCTCCTTGTTCACCATCTACACCCCCTTCAGACCTCTACGTTCAGAACAATACTCCACATTAATAAACCTAACTTAGCATTAGGCAAGCTTCTACACTCCTGGACCATAGCTAAACTTTGGAATAGACTTCCCCTTCACTTCGCAATGAACACTCCCCTCCCAATTTCAAAACTGCTCTACAAAAGTATCTCTCCTCACAGTGGATTTGTAATTGCTCTTCCAGGCCTCCTATTCCTAACTATGCGATCACCGGATGTCCCTACTCTTTAGAACTATGCCATCACCGGATGTCCCTACTCTTTAGAACTATGCCATCACCGGATGTCCCTACTCTTTAGAACTATGCCATCACCGATGTCCCTACTCTTTAGAACTATGCCATCACCGATGTCCCTACTCTTTAGAACTATGCTATCACCTGGTGTCCCTACTCTTTAGAACTATGCCATCACCTGGTGTCCCTACTCTTTAGAACTATGCCATCACCTGGTGTCCCTACTCTTCAGAACTATGACATCACCTGGTGTCCCTAATCTTTAGAACTATTTTTGGTCATATTCTAGCCCCACTCCGTTTCCCTCTTCTATTCTCCTCTTCTGTGTTCTATCTCAGCCTACCTACCCTCACTAATATTGATCCTTTGTAGTGAATATTCCCTTCAGGGATTCCCTGTTCATAAATATTACCCTCTGCAGACTAAATTTTTTTTTATTATAAACTGTAACCCTTCTGTACTCAAATTACACTTTACTGTGATATTTACTTAAAATGATCCAGATGTCTGACACTTATGTTTATTTTTGAAACCAATGAATTAAGTTTTATCTTAAGCTGTACATACAGTATTTCAAGATTATGCTGATTGTTTGCTACTCTGTATCTTGTATGTGTTATGCTACTCTGCATCTTTGTATTATATTGTTTTTGTGATATTGGAGCTTTTCTCCCCGGGCCTCCACTGAAAATGGGCTCATTCTGGCCCAGTGGACTTTCCGGGTAAACAAATGTCAATAAATTAAATAAATGAATTTAGTAAATGGTATGCTGCAAGATAGTGAAGAGGAGTCTGATTTGAACTGTGTTGACTTAATTGGTTAATATGAGGATGGCATAGGTGTTGATAGGATGCCCAGCAGATGTGGGGCTTCATATGTATGGTCTTTTGATAGGACACTGAACTGGGGATAGCGTAGCTGGATTTGATGGTTACATTAGAGTGTGTCACAAAGGTAGAAAAAGGAGAGTGGCTGGTAAGTGGGGGTAGGTTAAGGGAGAGTATTAGGGCAAACCAGACATCAGTACGTATAGTTCACAATTCAAAAACATCTGTACAATAGTAAAAATAAATACATTACAAAAAATTAACACAGTATAGAATCACCTTACTACCCTGGTAAAAAGTTGAAAAGTAGAATGAAGAAAGATCAGGGTGATGGTGTAGAGAGAAAAATTCTAGAAAGGTAAATAACACAGCACAGGGGCATATAACAGACACTCCAGTGTTAATGAGAGACAAAAAAAAAGGTAGAAGCAATAAACAAAATGGTAAAGGCAATACAAGTAATGTGAATAAGGAAGGGGATTGATAAAAGGAGATAAAAAAAAAGATACAGATGACCAGCAAAAACAAAACTCTGTGAGAGTAAACGGGAATATGAATACAAGTAACAGAAAATTGTGCCCACAGTGAAAATGCCACAAAAACCAAGCTCAGAAAATAAAAGATAGTGGAAAAGTGAGTCAGAAAGAGCCAGAGAAAAATATGGTAGCAGCAGAAAAATAAGTAAAGCAGGAAATGACATTGAATTGTTGAAGGAAATACTGTGCAATTTGTGAGAAAAAAGAAAGTAGAATAAACAGAGAGATGATCGGAGAAAGAAAAATGCACAGAGGTTACAGAGGTAATGACCCTTTCTACTTGGCAGGCAGTTTACAATAGTACGAAAACCTAAACCTAAAACGGTAAAATAATAGATCCTTACATAGACACACACATATAATTCTTGTCCCAGAGTCCACAGAGTCTATGGGCTTGCAAATTGTCTACTGGGGGAACAGAGCCACGCGTAATATGTGCAGTGCTACAGTGCAGCATTATTACACACAAAACTTTGGGGTGTGGGGTCCTCAGATGCTCATAGTGATAGATACCCAGATGGACTATTCTTGTCCGAGTCCACAGAGTCGATGGGCCTGCAAACATTTTACTGGGGGGGACAGAGCCAAGTGTTTACTGCTAGAAATGACTTATGACTTAGAGTAACTAAAGTGACCTTGTGTATTGTGCCACTTATTTTTTACATACTCACACACACGCACACACTCGCACATAGACACAGACACTCACACACACACACACTCACACACACTCACACACACTCACACACACACACTCACACACTCACACACTCACACACACTCACACACACTCACACACTCACACTCTCACACTCTCACACTCTCACACACACACACACTCACACACACACACTCACACACACACACTCTCACACACACACACTCTCACACACACACACTCTCACACACACTCTCACACACACACACTCACACACACACACACTCACACACACACTCTCACACACACACACTCTCACACACACACACACTCACACACACACACTCACACACACACACACTCACACACACACACACTCACACACACACACTCTCACACACACACACACTCACACACTCTCACACACACACACACTCACACACACGCAGTTATTACTTTTTATAGATCTTTTCTCTTAAGTCCTTCACTGTGTAATGGCTTGGACCAGCTCCACAAAGCAAATGTTGCTTTCCCCTTCTTTTGGAATGTATCTGTTCTACTAGACCATGACAATCAGGTCTGTAAATCTGCAAATAAAACTCGAAAAGGTGCTTCATTATTTTCTACATGGATAGATAGGAATGAAGTTCTTCATATCACAGGCTTACACCATGAGTGCGTGAATGTGGCATTCTGACTTACTGCTCAAAAATGACAAAGTGAGTCCTACTTTTGGAATGATGCTCATTACATACTGCCAGGAAGAAACAGAAGGATATCACTCACTTCTTTCCAGTACGGTCTTCCAATGTTTGCATAGTCTTCACTGATGTCACACCCAACTACCTTGCCATCTTCAGGTAGAACGAGTGCCATGTTCAAAAGGTTGTAACCTGTATAAACTCCTGGAATGCAACAGGATACGAAACAGTCATCAACTTGTGAATGCCACAAGGAAGGCTAGGACTTGTTTTATACTAAGAAATGGTTAAGAAATGACATGTGTTAATGAAAAAGTTAACATTGCCCTGTCAAGTTAATTGCAAGTTTCTGTCTTTGGGTAGATATGAAGAGGTCTTCTGTGTCCTGCTTCTGTTTTCTGAATCTGCTTATCATAAGTTCACATGTACATTCGTCGTTCATGCAATAAAGGGCATCGATCAATATTATCTCAGATACTGTTGGTTTAAAAGCCTAATCTCCAGCCCACTCATCTAAACATTTCTTAAAACTTAATTGTTAGCTGATCTTACATGTTTAGGTAATGTATTGCAAAGTTCAGCAGTTCTTATATTAATATATAATACTTCCTTACTTTCTTATTACAAAATTTAATTCAAAATGCTAAATTATGTTTGCACATCTTAGTACATTTATACACTTCTAAATCTAAAACAGACTGTAGAATCGTATCATGGAAGAATTTAAATGCTAATATTAATCTACCCCTTAAATATCCATGATGGTACATAAATTCAGTCTTAAATCCCACTTCTTGTAGCTCAAACCTCTTACAAAGGAGATTTACCTTGAACAGACTAATATTTTCAGTTGTCACACATTATACGTACACAAAAACTTCTATTCTAAAATAGTTCTTATCCATACTTTATATGGTATTAAACTATTAACATGTCCTTTAGTAATATTCTTAAACATAATGTGAATTTGTCACATAGCCCTTCAGCAAACTGACAGTGAATATCAAAATTAAAATTATTTTCTGTTGATGTATCCCAATCTTTATAGTTGTGAACTTCAGTAAGAAAAAAAAACACACACACCTACTTTCTTAATCACTGGATTGCCAAAAAACTTTACATTGCATTTATCCGTGCCAAACCTTAGGTCTATATCAAATGCTCACTTACCAGTCTACACCAAATATTTATTGGGTTCCTATTGTAGCGTCGACAGCTTAGGTTGTCGAATGCTTAAACATCGACACCTAAGCATCGAAAGCTTACAATAGCGAACGGCCACATAACCTAATTCTTTCCTCGGGAAAGAATTTGTGTGGCCGTTATTGGGGATTTGCCCTTTCTCCAATGTACAGTAATCTCGCAGTTAGTATATCCCCACATCAGGGGGGGGTGTTCAGGGAGAAGCCCCCCCACTATATTTGGGTGTGTTTGTTTATTTTGTTTACGGACGGCCACGCACATTCTTTCCCAAGGAAAGAATATGATTAAGCGGCCGTTCGCTACTGTCAGCTTTCGACGCTTAGGTGTCAATGTTTTAGGATTTCGACAACCTACGCTGTCAATGATATGATATAGACGCTATTAACAGTTAGAAAATTATAATCTTTTTCACAAATAAAAAAAAACTGTTGCATTCCTGTATAATCAACATTTAAAAGAAATCAGTATTAAACAATACGGCCCAGATATAAAGCCGTTTGGGACTCCAGAACATACCCTTGTTGATACTGATACGACATCTTGTACAAACACTGATTGTTTTCTTTTAACCAATTCATTTTAAGTAATACTGTATATATTGACTGACAGCTTAACAGATCACCTTTCCTGATTATTCATTTACAAACATCTGTGCTTATATTTCAGACACATTTTTTCTGCATCTCTCTCACACACACACACACACACACACACACACACACACACACACACACACTTTTTACTGTTAGACTTCACTGTCCCTCTATGTATTTTGTTATATTTCTTTCAGCTGAACCAAACCTCAGACTCAAATTCTTGCTAAAGGAAAAAGCTGCCCCAAGTCTGCAAGCTCATAAAATACCATTTTCCACAGAGGTTTGTTAGTACTTTAGAGGGAACTTGGCCTACTTCTGCTGCTTATACAGAAAGTCTTCTGCTCTTGAGAGTGTTAAGTTAAAACGTCTTTTTCCCCACTTCAAGTAACACGCAATTATATTGTTTATGTAGCTGGCTGCTTCTATGGTATCTTTGCCCATGGAGTGTATGATGTTCTTGCATGCATACTTGCAATATCATAGTTTTATATTTTTCAATCTGAGACAGCAGTAATTAATTCCAAGGAACCCTTCACCAAAGGCATATGAGTACTGGGGAGATGGAAGCTATAAACTGTTAACAAGCTGTTTTTTTAAAGTCCAAAGTTTGATTCCCTCTGTTTTCAATAACTCTGAGCAAGTCACTTAAATAGATAGTGCTCCAAGGCAACTAAGAAATTGGGCCCCATGGTCTTCTGCAGCGCATATCTAGTAACTACCTATGAACTCTGTGTTCGCCTATTTACTATAGTCTTATTCTCTCCTTTTAATTTCCAAAACATTTTAACAAGCTCCAGTTCCTAAAGTACACCTCAGTATGTTCTTGCAAACTGCACTGAGGACCTAAAGCATTGTTTGCAATATTTACATTTGTGATTAACTTTTACACAACTCAGTGTTCATGCATGAAGATCTAAGTGGTGTAGCACAACTAATGTTGTGCAATTTACTGCTCACAAACCTGGCATTCCTCTTAATCTGTTCTCAGACTATATTACATTTAACTGCAAACAGCCTGAAAAATACCTATTTTTTGTAGTTTGGAAACACTATCTTCCAAACGCATAAATCGGTTTTAATGATCCCCACTTAACATTAAAGCCTGCAGCACCGTTATTAGGAATCGGCACTACAACAATAACTAGTCATGTGGCAGAATCAGAGTGACCACAGAGAAGGACTTTCAGCATAGAAAGTGCAAAAAGGAAGAGTCAGAGTGACCACAAAGCAGGACCTCCAGCATATCATGTGCAAAGGAGGTAACTCAGATACTATTTAGTAACAGCTTCCTGGGACAGTACAAGGACAAGCTATATTATACATAAAATACACACACATATAGATTATTTTTAGGCTAAAATGAATCCTTATTTTCCCTTCCATGTATTCAAACCCTGGACCTACTGCACATGATGGCATAACTCTACCCATTAAGCTATGTGGATACTGTCAGATTCAAACCATCAGCCCCATCACCCATATGAATGCCCTAGCCTACTGAGCCACACAGGCTATACATATATATATATAATGCACTCTCAACAAAAAACAACCCAAAATATTAAAAAATAAAAGACTACTCACATTTATGCAGGTGAGCAAGCCCCCATGCACCCCCCATATCGGGAGCTGTGCCTCCCCACACCCCCCTACTTTAATATTCTCTCTCTGAGATCACACTACAGTGGGGGAAAAGGGAAGATTCCCTTATCCCCACTGTACCACGATTTAAGCAACAGTTTTAGTTGTACAATCTACACCACATGTTGATGTACAGCTAAACCTACATGCAAACAACTGTTTGTTTACTTACCTTCTGGTGAAAGTGCATTTTCGATAAAATACACTTTAACGAATTTGAGCTCACTCATTTACATTTCAGTGAAACGTGTGTGGAGAGATCTAGATCCTTGTATGTATGTGTGTATAGATATATATATATATATATATATATATATATATATAATATTATATACACACACATACACATATACATACATATACACACATACACTATATATATATATATATATATATATATATATATATATATATATATATATATATATATATATAAATAAATAAATAAATAAATATATATGGTTACCTATCAAAATATCGAATGATAACATCTAAACTCAAAACATCAAGGCCATAACATCTAAACCTCAAAACATCTAAAAGTCATAACAGCGAATCTCAAAACATTGAAAACTACAAAGCAACTATAAATAAAAACCTTGCACACTGTTTAATACATTTATGCAGGGGGGGCAAGCCCCCCTGCAAAGTGGGGGACTCTGCCCCCCCACACCCCGTAAATTAAATATACCAACTCCAAGATCGCGCTACAGTGGGGGAAAGGTCAATTACAAATTACTTTAAAACATTTAAAGATTAAAAAACTTTAATCTTATGGTCTCGACCATTTGCAGTTCGAAGTTTTGAAACTTCGAGCTTATTAAGGGAATCCATATATATTTATATATGTATATATACTTATATATTTATATAGGGCTTCATGTCATCTGATACAATCATACTTGACTAAATCATAACATATCAAATTAAAATGGTTTAAACTCAATTTTACTTAGCTGGATGGCTGGCTGAAACAGCATTTAGTTTATTGTGCCATACTTATAAGATGCGTACATACAGATGTTCTAAGGAGGTCCAGTTTTTTTGCAACCTTCAAGAAATTGCTTTTTGAATGTCTGCTTAACAGTTGCTTGCTGGGTCTGTTTATTTTGCTGTTTAAAGAATGTTGTGGATGGAACATTAAATCCCTTGGCAAACTTGGAGAAGGAAAACTGAGAAATCGAAGATATTTTGAAATCAGCTTACAACCCTCATCTCACTTTTTAAGGACCTCTGAAGTAGAAGTTCCAAAAATGAAGTCTATCCAAGGTAGAATTCAGAATTTTATTTTTGACATCATTGGGAGATTGAGAATTAACAAACCAAACTTCCTCATAATAGTTCAAGTGGCAGCAGCCCTGAAGTGGTGTCACTAGAATCTTAAACACATTTCAGTGATTAACTACTTGAGACACAGAAGCAACCCGATTATACAAAGCAAGTTTCCCCCTCAGTAGAAGAAACAGATGCCAAACTATTCCTTATACTCTCAGCAAAAGAGATAAGTATAACACTTCAACATATGAGAATTCTAAAAACAAGTGTTGTAGACGAATACACTTATAGCAAGTCATCCCTTCCTTGTCAGAAGATAATTAGTATCAACTGGATTTTCAATTAAGCAACATCTCTCTATACTTGGGGGGTGTTCAGTGGGATCACTTACATATAAAAATATGTAAAGAATTCTATGTACATTGTGTCTTATAGACTAAGACCTCAAAACCACGTCACCAAATAAGCACACAAACCAGGAAAAGGCAAAAAAGAGCAGCGGAGCACAAACCCAAGCACGCTGGTTTATTCAAGGCAAATAATGTTAGCACAAAACACGCTTTCGGCGAGCCCAATGTCTCACCTTCTTCAGACAAAATTACAAGCCAACTAACTAGCACTTTTATATAAAACAGGGTTCAATAATCAGCAGTCAATCAATTCTAATTAAATCAAATCAGTGCTACTTATCTAATCAAATTAATAAATGTAAAACAATTTAATTTAAAAAGATAGCTGAGTTCACGTTTAAAAACCTATAAGACAGTTTTAAACTTCATGATTAAACATTGTAAATGTAAATAAATAAATTTATAAGTCAAGTATATATCAAATACTTATAATTATATGAGTATATGTATACTTATACAAATAAACAAATAAATATACACATAAATATATAAAATTGTGTTTTAGTAAATATATATAAAACACATTAAATGGTAACCTAAAATACATCTTAAAACTTTGTATATTAACATAATACAAGATGCTAAATCATCTTAAATAGTTGATTCAATAGTCCATAAAACACACAACATTCATCTATTTAGTGAATCTACTTGGTTCATTTAAAATCAATGACAGCACATATTTCCATATTAATATGTGTAAATATACAACAATTTGTGCAAACTGGCATCATGCTTCACTACTATAAATCTACCTTTTTGTAGATAACAGTTTAAGAACACAGGCAATGGATACGTACTCATTTAAACCTGGATGCATATATGCACATGTACGTATCTGCCAGACCAATTCATTTATTTCTAAATGAATCTGCCAAGGGCCACCTTTATTGTCCACCAAAATTCTGCCCAAGACTGTAAACTTAAAAAAGTGTCCGGGACAACAATTAATGTGCCTTGCGAGGGCATTATTCAAATCCTGCCTGGCTATAGCATAGGTGTGTTCATAAATGCGCTGTTTAAGCTTTCTTTCTGTTTTCCCTATGTAGAAAGCGGCGCATTTTTGACATAAAGTCCCATACCTACTACTAATATCACAGGATGCCCTTCAATTAATGGATTTCTCAGTCACATTAATTTCTTTTGTGACGAGACTAGTGAAGGCGTTATTGAAGGCAGTCAAGAGAATGTAAGTGACTTATCCTATCTCATTACCGTTTTTGACTCTAAACTGTTCAAGTGCAGGAAACTGCAACTTGAAATTTCGTATTTAAAAGAATGTTTGATCAAGAAACTGGTTCCGAAAGGTCTGCGGCAATGGCGCTTTCCTGTCGGATTAATGGAAGGTTCACAATTCCATAAAGATTTGTTAGCCCTGTTTGACCAGCAGGGCTTTGAGTACATGAATTTGTTGATTGTACAATATCAGAAGGAGGTTGATTGTTTTAAAACTGAACTTGCAAGGCTTGAAGAGAATATTAAGGAGGACTCAGAATTTATTAGATGCTATGGCCAGGCAGGATTTGAATAATGCCCTCGCAAGGCACATTAATTGTTGTCCCGGACACTTTTTTAAGTTTACAGTCTTGGGCAGAATTTTGGTGGACAACAAAGGTGGCCCTTGGCAGATTCATTTAGAAATAAATGAATTGGTCTGGCAGATACGTACATGTGCATATACGCATCCAGGTTTAAATGAGTACGTATCCATTGCCTGTGTTCTTAAACTGTTATCTACAAAAAGGTAGATATATAGTAGTGAAGCATGATGCCAGTTTGCACAAATTGTTGTATATTTACACATATTAATATGGAAATATGTGCTGTCATTGATTTTAAATGAACCAAGTAGATTCACTAAATTGATGAATGTTGTGTGTTTTATGGACTATTGAATCAACTATTTAAGATGATTTAGCATCTAGTATTATGTTAATATAAAGTTTTAAGATGTATTTTAGGTTACCATTTAATGTGTTTTATATATATTTACTAAAACACAATTTTATATATTTATGTGTATATTTATTTGTTTATTTGTACAAGTATACATATACTCATATAATTATAAGTATTTGATATATACTTGACTTATAAATTTATTTATTTACATTTACAATGTTTAATCATGAAGTTTAAAACTGCCTTATAGGTTTTTAAACGTGAACTCAGCTATTTTTTTAAATTAAATTGTTTTACATTTATTAATTTGATTAGATAAGTAGCACTGATTTGATTTAATTAGAATTGACTGACTGCTGATTATTGAACCCTGTTTTATATAAAAGTGCTAGTTAGTTGGCTTGTAATTTTGTCTGAAGAAGGTGAGACATTGGGCTCGCCGAAAGCGTGTTTTGTGCTAACATTATTTGCCTTGAATAAACCAGCTTGCTTGGGTTTGTGCTCCGCTGCTCTTTTTTGCCTTTTCCTGGTTTATAGACTAAGACACTAGGACACAGCTGTACTAAATATTTCTTTAGGAAAAGAGCAGCAGATTCAGCAGGGTTAAAAACATCTGAATTCTACGTATTCTGATTCATCCAATTGTGAGTCTACAAAGTGGCATGAAAGCATATAAAAATCTAATTCAAGTCAGAATGTGAAAATGTAAATTTTAGGAGGGGGGTGCAACGTCTGTTTAAGTTCTCAAAAGCCAAAAGGTTTAAGTTTGACAATTTAACCTTATGAACCTATGAGGGTCCTTATTGGATTACCGAAGTGGCAAAACTTTGAAAATCATATGGCCGAGACCATAGGATCGAAGTTTTGAAACTTTGAAAAAAAAAAAAAAATTAAAAACAGGGCCCCCCCCTGCGCCCCTCAGACCCCCTGCTAATTAAATATACCAACTCAGAGATCGCAGTACAGTAATGAAAATGGTAAAGCTCCTATTCCAAGCTGAACGGCGATCTCCATTCAAAACCTTCAAAGTTTTGAAACTTCTATCATATGGTAATCTGATAGGGACCCATCTATGAAGCTTTAGCCTTTATCAGAGTTCTTGAATGTATGTTACATGGTTTGGTATCCTATATTTACTGTGCAGCATGTGAGTACATGCTGATGAAACTGACTGCGTGCAATCTGTCTCCATGTCGTTATCTGGAGCATCAGCATTACTAAATGTTAACTGTCCAAAGCTAACAACGATAGCAACAAAATAATCCACAGATCCAGAATACTAAATGTTACACAGTCTAAGCCAGCTATAACTGCACCCTTTATATTTCCAGTCGAGTAAACTTCCTTCCTTCTTTGCCCATGGGCAGCTTCCTTTACATCTGTAGTAGCCTCCTATCCAAACTACATGCAAGGAGTAATTAAAACTGTTTTTATTACCTCCAACATTTTCACCTTCATGATATTTTCTTGCAAAAAATATGATACCGCCACGTCTGGGGGCATTCCACCTTTATTGTCAGATCAGAAAATCAGCATACTCCCCTGCATTGCATCACAAAACTAAGTTCAGTACTCATGTGATGCATGCTTCATCCAGGTCATAGTTGTGGGGCAGCAGAGCCTATTCAAAAAGTCAGTGAGTGTAAAATACTGAATGGGGTGGATACCAGAATCACAGGAGATGCACAGACACACATGCAAGCACAGACACCAATGCAGCTCCGTTTAGAGGTTCACCGATTCACATATGGCATTTCTCAAGGATGTGGCAGGAAATTGGCAAACCTGGAGAAAACAAGGGGAGAACAAGCAGATTCCACACAGAAGGCACCTCACCCATGAGCTGAGCTGCAGATGAAAGTACTATACAACTGCAATGCTACATCACAGTGTCATCCCCTCCCCTTTTAAAACCAAAGAAAACAGAGCACTGTGCATACACATAGGGCCCTTACAAGCCTAGCCAAGTACAACCCCTGTTCCCAAGAATATCAAGGTATTAAGCAGAATTAAGTCAATAACTACTGCCATGTCCAAAGAGGGACACAGGTGAAACTCCTAGGGTGAATTAGCAAGTTCCCATCCAGTCATTCAAATTACGCTTAAATAGGGTCACTGAATGGCTCTGCTTCACCTGAACTGGAAGTTTGTTCCAGAGGACAGGTAACCTCTGAGAGACATATGTCTCTCCAGCAAGTCCTGCTGACGTCACATATTAGGTTGAGTTCCCTAAAGTGAGTGCATCTTATACCATTTGATTTATGGATATGAAGCATTTCCATTAGAGTAGGATCTAAGATTGCTTTATATGCAAGGCAGAGATCGGCGCTGAGTAGTCTGTAAGACACAGAGTACAGTGACAGTGACTTCAGTCTGTCAACATATGACATATGCTGAAGACCCTGAATTTTCTTTGTAAGAAACCTTTGAGGTATTTCCAGTTGCTGCAGGTTCTTGGTAAGGTACATACCAAAGGTAGCATAGTACTCTCTTATTGGCTTAATGAGTGAGGAGTACAGGGGGATTATAACCTCTTTTGCTCTGGATGCAATGTCCTTACTTAATGAGGTGGGCGACAAAGAAAGTCTTTCTTACCACTGTGGAGATGTGGTGGTCAAAGGAAAGGTTGCTGTCAATCTGTGTGCCCAAATCTCTCACCACTGACAGTGTGCTTAGGGTGTGGTTATTAATGTGGTAATCTGCAGGTTTGTCTCCCTTGCCAAAGGGGATTATAATGCATTTTTTGATTGTGTTTTAGCCCATGACTTTGGCACCAGTCATTTGTCTGCACAAGTCTCTCTTGTAGGATGTTGAGTTTGGGGACTGGATGACTGCACCCAGTTTGCAATCATCAGCAAACTTTGTCAGCCATAGGCCTTTTGTTTTAGAGCGTACATCCAAGAAGTAGATTCCAAACAAAAAGGGCCCAGGCACAAATCCCTGTAAAAAAACACATGTTACGGGCCTGCTGGTGGAAGTAGAGTCACCTATTTTGAGTGTGTGCTTTCTATCGGTAAGGCAGTTTGCAACCCACCTGACAATATATGGGTTGATCTCCATCTGGGTGAGTTTATCAATGATGCCTGAGTGGGGAATAGTGTCAAAGCCCTTTGCTAGGTCCAGGTAGGGCATATGCATGAATTTGCCTTTGGGGAATGTCTCAAAGAAGTTCACCAAGTTCAAGAGGCAGGATCTCACTTTAACAAAGCCAAACTGGATCAGGTCTAGCATTTGGAGGTCTCCTATTTCTTTGTTGATAAGGTCCATGATCATTCTTTCCGTAGCCCTGCAAATCAGCTTGGTCAGGCTTACGGGTCTCCAGTTCTCAGGGTCTGTGGAGGCACCTCTTTAATGCAACAGGATGATGGTTGCTGTTTTCCATTCAGCAGGTACAAAACCAGGGCCTTAGACTATGGTTAAAAAGAGCACCCAGTGGTGCAGCTAGTTCCTGTTTTAATCCATTTAGAATGCAGCCTGTGATATTAACAAGTCCCACACAGGCTGTGATTTTGGCTTTGGAGAGAGAATTTAAGACCTGCTCCTTGGAGAGGGCAGGTGGTGGGGATGCTTTGGGGGATACGTGGTGGGGACAGGGGGGAGAAGTTTTCAGAGAACTGGTCAGCTAGCAGGTTGGCTAGTTCTGTGGGTTCAGTATATGTGGTGCCATTAACAAGTTCTGCACAGATCTGGGTTTTTCCTTTAAAATTTAAGAAGGCCTTATGGTTATCCTTAGCAAAGGAGGCTTATTTGTATTCATAGTTAGCTTTACAATGCCATACAAGGTGTCTTATTTGCTTGTTTAAGCACACATCCCTCTAATTAGCGAGGGACCATAAAGCTTTCCTGAACACCCACACCCTAAATTCTAGGTTTAAACAAAAGTAGTTACTATTCTACATATACTGTAAGATTATATTGCAAAGTACTTCCACCAATAAAAAAGCAGTGCTTATAACCTGGACCTGTTCTAAATACTACTATCATTTAGAGTTCCTTATTTACTGGTTTTCTTTGTATATTTATCCATTTTCTATTAACTTTCTTCAAGAAATCACCATACTTAGTCGTGTCTTCTTCTGAATGTACTTCCTAAATGCAGATGTTTCTTTATCCATTTTCAAGTTTTGAACTCTTTTGAGGATATTGGTGCCCTTTCTCTAATGGGTTCCTTTGTATTTAGGAAACCATTACTTTTATCTTCCTTTATTTCTCTCCTAGTATACTAGAGAGCGGCACTGGATCCCCATGACTTGTCACTCCCCAAGGGCTGTAAATTGCCACTTTATTTTGCTATCCTATTCCCAGCATTTCTCTGCTACTGTCTTACATAGCTTCTTCTCCCCTCCACCTCCTAAAAGTACAGTTGTGTACCTACTATAAATGTAGATGTAAGAGTGTATTCACTGTTGCAGTCATTACAATTGGGTTATCCTGCTGGCAGGCTACCCACAGTCGGCCTGAATTCCAAAGTCCTGGTCCGGCGTCGGGTTGCTGTCGCCTCCTCCCTGACGTCAGTGCAGCAGGGGTATAAAAGATGCAGCCGACGCCATTTTCTTCAGTTTTTCTTGCCCCAGATGTCAGGTGCCCCCAAAAGGGTAGGCTAATTTATGCCAATAAACATGCATGCAGTAAAGTAAAACTCTACCTTCATCTACAAGCAAATACACCACATAGGTTGTATAGAATAGAGAAGTACAGATTAGACCCAGCAAAGGAAAGGGGGATGGTGGGTGGGTGACCTGGACTGCAACAGTGAATACACTTGAACATCTACATTTATGGTAGGTACACAACTGTACTATGTTCATCGTGTTTCACTGTAGAGGTCATTACAATTGGGTTGAATCCCAAAGCTATGTTTGGGCGGCTGGGGCTAAATAGGATTAGGAGAGGCAATGAGGCCCTGCAGAACTGCGGTGGCAAAGCCTGCTCTAGATTTAGAGTAGAGTGATAGTGCTTTGTAAAAGTGTGCACTGAACTCCAAGTTGCAGCCTCTAAGATGTCTTTGGTTGGTACTCCTCTGAGGAAGGCTGCTGAAGTGGCTGCTGCTCTGGTTGAATGTGGCCTAATGCCCTTAGGCACTGATTTGCCATGCAGTGAATAGCAGAAACGAATGCAGTGGCCTATCCATTTTTGAAATAGTCTGCTTTGAGATAGCCTTTCCTTGTGATCCTGCAGCATATGCCACTAGAAGTTGTTCAGTTTTTCTGAAAGCTTTGGTTCTGTCCAAGTAGAAACATAGCTGCGTGTGAATGTCCAAAGAATGCAGAAGTCTCTCACCCTTATTCTGTGGGTTTGGATAAAAGGTAGGCAAATGAATTGTTTGATTCAGGGCCACACTGGACACTACCTTAGGCATAAATGTCGGGTTTGTCCTCAGAGAAACCCTGTCCTGATAGAAAATGATAAAGGGTTCCACAGCCATAACTGCCTGTAACTCAGACTCGTCTTGCAAAGGTTATTGCTAGGAACAAAGCTGTTTTCCAATACAAGAATTTTATATCAGCTGTAGAGGCTGGTTCAAAAGGAGGCATTGTGAGTTTTTCTAAGACATAATTTAGGTCCCATGCAGGTATTGGTGCTCTCCTTGGGGGTCTTATGTTTTTGGCCCCTCTGAGGTACTGCCTTAGTAATGGATGAGAGAATAGAGGTGGTTCTGTATTGTAGTGAGCTGAAATGGCAGAGGCATGAATTTTAATAGAGGAAAAGGATAGGCCTTTGTCCAGCATCTTAGTTAAGTATTGTAAAATCTGAGGAATATTTGGTACAATTGTGTCAATTCCTTGTGCCTGGTTCCAAGCACAGTATCTCTTCCATTTTTCTGCATAAGATTTTCTGGTGCTAGGCCTCCTGGCTTCCAAAATAACATCCATCACTGCTTTAGACAGAGGCGTGTTTTGAATGGTTACATTATCCGCCATGCTGCCAGGTTTAAAGGTCCTGAGTTGGCTGTGCAGGATCTGACTGTTTTGTTGAGTCAATAAGCGAGGCATTTGAGGCAATGTCCAGGCTGGGCATTGAGACAAGCTCATTAGGATTGGGTACCAGTGCTGGCGGGGCCAGTCTGGGGCAATCAGTATCATTTTGGGCTTCTCTTGTCTGACCTTTAGGAGTACCTTGGGGAGGAGAGGCAGTGGGGGAAAGGCATATACTAAGTTTTTCCAGCTGAAAGACAGAGCGTCCACTTTCCATGCTAGCTTGTGATAAGTCCTTGTGCAGAATTTCTGTAGTTGGCAGTTGTGAGGCGAGGCAAAGAGGTCTATGTCCGGGCATCCCCAATTCCTTGTTAACATGCTGAAGACTTGTGGATCCAATTTCCACTTGTGGGGATCCATTAGGTTTCTTCTTAGTGCGTCTGCCAGAGAATTTATCCTTCCTGGCAGGTATTGTGATTGCAGATGTACTTGGTAAGTCAAGGCTGTGTCCCACAAAGTCATGGCTAGTCTGCAGAGAGGGTAGGAATGTGTGCCTCCCTGCTTGTTTATGTACCACATGACTGTGGTATTGTCCGTCTTTATCAATAGTTGTTCTGGATGAAGTAGATCCTTGAGGGCTGTCAGGGCATTTTGAACAGCTAGCATCTCTTTTTGACTGATATGTAAATGCATTTGGCTTGCGGACCATGTGCCCTGAATACATCTTCCTGCCATATGGGCCCCCCAGGCATAATCTGATGCATCTGTTGTTAATGTCTGCCTGGCTGTGGGTAAAGTGAAAGGCTGTCCCTTGTTGTGGTGACAGGCCTCTGCCCACCATCGAAACTCCTGTTGCAGGCAGGGAATGAGGGTAATTATTGTTTCCAGGCTGTGGCAATGTTGAGTCCAAACACTTTTTAGATACCACTGTAGTTTCCTCATATGCAGTCTTGCATATGGAATTAGCAGTATGCAGGATGCCATGAAGCCCAAAGCCTGCAGAATTTTTCTTGCAGACAACTGGGTCTTTGCTGCCAACATTTTGAAAGAAGTAGTCAGTTGTCTTTGTTTGTCTGGCGTGAGATAAGCCATCTGGGCAGTTGTATTTAAGCTTGCACCCAGGAATATTATCTCTTGTGAGGGTACTAGTTATGATTTCTTTTTGTTTACTGTGTACCCTAGGCATGTTAGTAATCTTTTTACAAACACCAGCTGCTGTAATAGAATGTCTTTGTTCTCTGCTTGAATAAGGCAATCGTCCAAGTAAGGATAAATTTGTATTCCTCTGTCTGCAAAATGCAATTACTGGTGCCAGGCATTTTGTGAAGACCCTGGGCGCAGTAGATAAGCCAAAGGGCAGTGCAGAGAATTGGTAGTGCATTGAGCCAGCTATAAATCTGAGGTATCTTCTGCATGAATGTCTGATTGGGACATGGGTATGCCTCTTAGGTCCAAAGTCACAAGCCATGCCTTCCTACCCAGCATGGGCAGAAGCTGCTGCAGAGTCAACATTTTGAATTTCGGAATATCCAGAAATGTGTTTAGAATAGACAGGTCCAATATTGGTCTCCACACATTGTCCTTTCTGGGCACCAAGAAGAGTCGAGTAAAATCCTAGTCCCTGCTCTTGCTGTGGCACTCGCTGAATGGCCCTCATGTCCATGAGGGCTGAAACGTTTTTGAGCCTCTGCCCATTGATTGTGTGGCACATCTGGCATTCCATTTGCCCTTGGCAGGGTGTGAAAATGGAACCTGTAGCCTTGAGAAACTATATTCAGGACCCATTTGTCCTGGGTGATCATGTGCCAATTTTGTGAAAAAAGTGCTAGTTTTCCCCCTAAAGGGGCTGCCAAAAGATAAGTGCTCGGTGCTGGCAGGGGAAAGTCATTGAGACCGTTTCCTGTATGGCTGTGATTTATCTTCTCCACTTTTGGAGGTAGAAGCACCCCATTGTTTAGACCTGTATGAGCCCTGTGGCTGGGATCTGCCTCTGGGCCATCTTTATCTGTCTCTTTGTGGCCTGTCTGACACTGGAAAGGACTAATTCTTTGCAGGCCAGTTCCTGCTAAATCTGGGAGGTTGTACCTGTAAGAAATCCTTGACTGTTTGCATAGATTTAGCTTTGTCATCCATTTTCTTTAACCCCTCTTCTGCTTTAACACCAAACAAGGTTTGCTGTAATGGAGCATCTAATAATTTTGCTATAACACGATCAGGCAAATTCTGTTCCTTTAACCAAGCATGCCTCCTAATGACAGAACCCGTAACAGTGGCCCTGCAGGAGGCCTCCAGAGAATCAAAACCACATTGTAGAGTATGCTTTCCCACTTGTTCAGCTGCATGCAATAAATCCTGCATTTCTTTGTTTTCTGCACATTCAGAATTTGTCAACATTTTCTGTTTTAGTAGTGACATAAGATACTGTTGATATTTAAGCATATGAAATTGACAATTTAAGGCCCTTACAGCCAAAGTAGCAGAAGTGTAAATCTTTTATCCCCCCATCTGTCCAGGGCCCTAGAATTCCTGTCGGAGGGAATAGTTTTTTTGCAGTGGACGCCTTGACCCCTTTGGGACCCTGAGAAATACTTTCTGGGTCAGTAGCAGGGTTTCTATAAAGAAATTTATGTGAATCAGGAACCTTGTAGTATCAGTCTGGCTTAACAGGAGCTGGTGGTAAAGAGTAGAGAGTGAGACTGGACTCTATAAATACATCTACAATGTCTAAAACAGGATGAATAGCAAGGGGCCTGTGCTGAGGTAGTAAAAGAAAATCTCTGAGCCTTTTCTTAGATTCTGAGTAATCTTGGCTTTCCCAATGAAAATGCTCCCTCATAGTATGCAGGGTCTCCCCAAAGGAATACTCTTCAGGAGGAGAGGCTGAAGGGATACATTCTTCAGCATTAGAATCCTCATAAGGAGGAAGAGAGTATCCCTGTTCAGAAGAGGAATCAGAGGAAATGGAAACTTGATCTGAAGATTCGTATTCTGTCTCTTGCCTAGGTCTCTTATCAGGAGGGGGATGGGAACCCCATCTCAAAGTAATTAAGTCTTCGGCCATTTTAAGCATCTGTTTTTTAGGAAAAGAGGCCTGTCCTGGTGAATGTTGTACTTGTTTCTTTAGAGGTGCTTTAGTCTTTGCCTTTGAAGCTGAAGTTGTTTTTACATATAATTGTGTAGGCCTGAAAACACCCTCAGAAGCCGATGCCTGCTCAGCGGCTCCAGACCCATCTGAGGGAATAGTTTCCGAGGGTCCAATACCTTGAGTTTCCAGCGGCCTAGTCGGCTCCACGTGGGAGTCGGAAGCAGCCTGTGGCTCTGAGGTAGCGGGCGTCAGGGGCTGCGAAAGTGCCTCACTAAGAACCGGCGAACCGGTGACTGGCCTAGCTGAAGCCTCATCGTCGGTTTTTGACTTCAGATGCCTGTCCTTTTCTTTGCGCTTTTTATAAATTCCGGTAGTTGGCTGTTCCAATGGCATTATAATTAAATCTTCTGCCAAAATAATGAAATGCAAAATCGTACCGACGCTTAATAGTGCATTGGTTAAATCTAGCACAAAACTGACAACTAGCAACGTTGTGGTCAGGGCCTAGGCAAGGAATACAGTAAGAATGAAAATCCTTATGCGGTATTTGCTTCCCACAAGAAATACAAACTTTTTCTGACATCGGTCTGGAGCAAGAAAAAAGTTTCCCAAATGGGGTACTTAGCTTTAATGAAGACTTCGGATCTGAAATTCAAACTTGAAAATCTCAGGAGTCGGCCGACCGGCACTTGCGAACTGCTTTTGCTTCGGTCACCGCGCTTCAAGAAAGACTGAAGAAAATGGCGTTGGCTGCATCTTTTATACCCCTGCCGCACTGACGTCAGGGAGGAGGTGACAGCAACCGATGCCGGGCCAGGACTTTGGAATTCAGGCTGACTGCGGTAGCCTGCCAGCAGGATAACCCAACTGTAATGACTGCAACAGTGAAACACGATGAACATCAGCTTAACATGCATGGGTGGGTCTGAGCTTAATGTTCCTTTTTTCTTGCAAGTTTTTTGGTCAGATATAGGCACAACTTATATATCTGTGACACTTGAGTGTGCTGCACTCAGTGTATACCTGAAGTTATTATGATAGGACTATGCTATGCAGTATGACAAACAGAAAAGGTCATACTCACCAAGCACTGCCTCACTTTTCTTATGGAGAGGACTGGCGCTTCCCCCGTTTATAGCAGCACCTGCAGAAAATACAGCTTCCCCAACTTTTCCCATATTCATCACATTAGACAAGGTTTTACGCTGCCATCGTCTACCCACGTCTTTAATGTAATATTCTTTTGCTACAGTAAACACAATCTTCATCAACTCCCTCTTTCCCATTTTCTATATGGGGTCAGGGTGTCGTGTCACTTGTCACCATCTCTCTATATTCAATTCCACTCTCCTACCTTCTTTAACACTTATGCCTGACTGTTGCAGGTCTTCTCCCACAATCCATCCACCTCTTTGCTGATGACCTCGTTTCCTCTCGCCTTCTACCTGTATGTCCTGAATCTTCACCAGATTTTCCCATACTACTCTAATCTATTCTCTTTGACCTCTTCTGTAATTGGAGCTACTTTGGCTTCTGCTGTTATATACCTCCCCCTTCCTTCCCACACCCACAGGTGTACCACAAGGTCCTGTTCTTGGCCCTCTTCTCTTACTTTCACCTTTCCATCCCAGACTCGTCTTTCATCCAATATGCAGAGGACTCAACAATCATATGCTCAACCTTCTCCCCTCCAAACTCCTAGCAAAAACCCAACTAGCCTTCTCCAAAACAGAAGCCTGGATGCAGTCTCACCATCTGGCACTAAATGCAAATAAAACCAAACTAATGCTTTTTTTCCCTACCAAAAACTCCATCATTGACAAAGACACTTTTACCATACAGAGCCAAAACAACACCTACCTTGAAATTGTTCCCAACACCAAGCTTCTGGGCATCATTAAGGATGAAGAACTAAAATTGGACATACACATCCAATCCACAATCAAGAAAACCTACCAAAAATTAGGTCTCCTCTACAGGCACAACTACTTCCTAAGCCCCACTACTCACCAAACTCTTGAATCCACCTTCCTACTCCCCTCCCTTATGTACGGTGCCCCTCTTTTCACCAATCTCCATCTCAGCCTCTGATCCTAACTTGAATCTTGCTACCACAAGATCTCCAAATTTGCAACCTACTCAAAAACCTCATCCCAGCACTGCCTCTCTCTCCACACCCTAAACTCCTTGAACTACCCAACTACCTCAGTTACCTACAACTCACCATTGCCCACAAGCTTATCTTTAAACCTGCCGACTGCCCAGCTCTTGCTACTTCCTTAAAACCTTACATTCCCAACCGCTCACTCAGATCCAAAAACCAAAATCTCCTTCAAGTCCACAAACCTGCATGAACTCCTGGCCAACTACTGCTGTCCCACTCCTTAGCTAAATGGGAACTCTCTCCCTACACACCTACGCAACCTGTCTAACCATATAAATTTCAAATCTCTACTCCTCTCTCATCTTTCATCCAAATGGGAATTGTCACGGTCCAACCTAAATCCAACCCTCCCTCTTTCCACCTCACACTGTCACTTGACACTGATGTTGAAATTACTGTACTGAAATGTGTCCATCAGTTTTAACAGTGTGACATGCCAAATGCTAATATCTTGAAGCTTTATTTGGAAATGTTTAACTAGCTTGACTAAACTATGTCTTTTTGTAATATGTGATATATAACTTGCTATTATTGTGGAGCTTTTCTCCCCGGGCCTCCACTGAAAACAGGCTCTTTTTGGCCCAGTGGACTTCCCCGGTCATCAAACTTAAATAAATAAATAAATATCCTCATGTCTTCATCTATCCCACAGTGTGCATCCTACCACCCATCTCAGGCACTTCATCTCTATTACCTTTAGCTTCCTCACCTGCTCTGCCTTTACTGCCCAGGTTTCTGTCCCATACACTAGTGCTTGTCTCACCCGTTTTGTATACCAGTTGGCTGCAGCCCTTCCGATTTGATCTTTGACCTCTTCATTCAGACTTCTCTTCTCCTCAACCACCGCCCTACCAGATACTTGAAGTTGTTAACCTGTTCTACTGTTTTCCCTTCTACCTCAATTGTCCGCTTCTTCTGATCGTCCTCATTTGCTGTTGCTATTACAAATGTCTTATCTATACTCCGTTTTATCCCGTGTGCCTTCAATTATGCATTCCATTCCCCTATCCTTTGCTGAAGTTCTTGCTCAGAGGCTGCCTGTAATGCCACATCATCTGCATACAGCAGCTTTGTTGACCTGTCCTCTCATACCTGTTTGCTAATGTAGTCCATCACCAGTATGAACAGCAGTGAGCTCAGAGCTGAACACACTCCCACTGGGAACCCCTAAGACCAAACACTGCTCATACTTGAGTCACTGGGTCCTTGTACATAAGCCTGCACTAACTCTGCCAATATTTCTGGGACTTCAAACCATTGCAGAACTGCCCAGATCACCTATCTTTGGACCTTGTCACATGCTACGGTAAACATACTCAGCTCACGTCATTCAAAGTTGTCCTTGTACAGCCTCACCCCACAGTACACAAAGCTTTGCTATTCAGTATTTGGTAGCATCAGGCATCAGTAAGAGTGAATCAGGATAAAGTATTCATTTCTTGGCAGCTTGCTCATGGTTCAGATGTAGTACACACTCCTCCTTAGAAGTAACTACATCCACTGCTTGCCCAGTCTGCCCTTGGCAGCCTTAGTCTTTGTAGCTCTTTGGGCTTATGACACTTCCTTCTTAAGGAATCTATTCCTCTGTAGTCCTGTTGTCTGGCCTTCTGGCTCGATGCCCCTCGGTGCTCAGTCTTCTAGCTGGTTATGGTTATGGAGTACATATTCTTGTACCTTATTAGTGGTCTTAATACTTGGGATTTAACTCAGTCCTAGCACCCATCATGTAGGGTTCTTGATATTAGGCATAAAAAATCCATATTCTTAACCAGTTACTTTACAAATGGGAGCCTCCTATCCCAACCTTCTCTTCCCCTAGGAATGGCTGGCCCTTTCAATCAGCTTTTGTTCTTGAATTTCCCTACAAGTTTAAGAAACTGTACAGCGGCCCATCACTTGTTATCAAAGTACGTGGAAAGTCTTAGTTGTTGTTTCTCAGTTTCAAGTGGGTCCTCAGTGAAAAAGGGTGAATTGACACATATAGGAGATGATCATTCTTATAAAACTGGTGTGTGAGGTCATGGCATAACTGTCACTGTAAACATTTGTCCAAAGTCAAGGAAACTTCTGGAAGAAAATGACAAATGGTAATGGAGAAGTAGAGAAACACAATATGAACTGGGACATCCTTGATCGGTCCTAAATCAGCTAAACCAACTAAGTAAGAAAGCCTCAATTTACTTCTTCAACCCTGGTTTCAGCTGCTGTCACCACCTCACTGCTACCTGCACTTTTTCGCAACAGTATTTTCAGACAAAACACGATCTTATACTGGACTCTGCAGGTCTTCCAGTGCTGTTATGGCTTCATCTAACTCGCAGTACTTCTGCCCCATAATCTCATCATGCTGACCTGCAATAGCCATTATCAAAATCCTAAAGAACACATCAAACAGGATGGCAATATCCCAACAAAGAGTTTGGCGATTTCTCTTAATAATGTATAAAAGACCTGTGACTGAACTGAAAAAGCCAGCAGCACAAAACAGCTGCACCACAGTGGCCCACCCAACCCAAATTTTATTCTCAAATAAATCAGCACACCAAGTAATACAATGCATATATTTCCCTAACCTTTTACATAATTTTATGTTTTGGGAAGCTATCAATTTTACTTTATTTTGAATTTGTTAACCAAGACAGAGCACTGGTCTCACTGGACCTATTTCAGTCCAAGCCATGGTAAAAGCAATAAATCAATACATGACATTTTATACAGAAAGAATCACATAATGCAATATATACAGATCGATAGATATAAATGTGCGTGTATATATAATAAACAAAGTGAATATATCATAGTTGGCTTGAGGGTTTAAAGGCAACAGATAAATAACATTATTTATAGAATGACTGACAAAAAACAATCTATACATACATTATATACAGAGTGGCGATCAGAGTTGGCATGCTGAAAATAATCACGATCAAAAACAGAGTCAGAGCAAATTATGTAGATGGAAAAAAGGTAGGAAGAGGTAAAGTTTTATGGCCAGACAGACAACAGTTACATTTTCCTCGAGTCTTAAAATGTGCTTTTATTTCTGATCAGAAAAATGGGGTAAGAGGAATTTCTTTAAGAAAAGAAGAGACACATTCCCACAGCCTGGGACCAAGGACTGAGAAAGCATGGTCTGTGCAGTGAAGCCTAGTTTGTGAGGTTTGAAGGACAGGATCTGAACGATTAAAATTTCTAAGGTTGTATACTGGGGTGCATCTCTAAAAAGTCTGGATGACAGTGGGAGGAATGTCTCATTCTTGATAAGTTTAACTAGATGAGAGAAAGACAGGTAGCCTGTTAGCTTTTTCCATTTTTTTTGCACTGGTGTTCATTTCTTGAGGAGAAAGTGATGAATCAGTGTACTTTGGGAGGTTCACCATTACTAGAACCCCAAATCTGAGCCATTTCCGATTTCAAATGAACTGAAAAAAAAATCAGTAAATACTAAATATATACTTGTATTTGTCTAACAAAATAGCTTTATTTAAATCTGAAAGACTAGCCTTAATAGTTTGACAACAATGTTACTTCTGGATGTTCTCTTTCTGTCAGGCAAGCAGATTTATGGAAAGGCAGTGAGTTACACAGAGGGATTTTCAGAAGTCCAAGTTTTCAGACTTCAGGAGGGGTAAGGTCCATGCTTTCAGCAGGACTACTGCTGATGATTAGAAAAGGGACACAATTACTTTATGTAATTCTGTTGGTACTTCCTTTGGTTCAGAGGTTCAAATATTCATAAGAGGTTACTAGGCTAGCAGCCCTAGAGCCCTTACAAGCCTAGCCATGTTAATTCCAAGTTGTCCCATCTGTCCTTCTGAAGTGAATGTACTTTGCAGAGCTAGTCTATGGTCAACACCAACTCCTCCTGTCCCTGAGGGACATGGGTGCCACTGCAAGGGTGAATTTGCAGTCTCCCATCCATTTGTCCAGGTTGCACTTGAATAGGGTCATTGAGGAGCTCTGCCTCACATGAACTGGAAGTTTGTTCTAGAGAAGCAGCAGTCTCTACAAGACATGTTTGTCTCTCCAGCATGTTCTGTTAATGTCACAGGCTAGGTTAAGATCCCTAGAGTGAGTTACTCTTGTCCCATTAGATTTGTGTATATGAAGCATATCCATTATGGCAAGGTCGGAGACTGCCCTGTAGGCCAGGCACAAGTCGCCTCTCAGCAGCCTATATGATACAGGGTACAGTGACATGGCTTTTGGTCTGTTCACATACGTGATGGTTTGGAGGCCCTGTATTTTCTTGGTGAGGAACCTCTGTGGTCTCTCCATTTGCTGCAGGTGTCTGTTGAGTTACATGCAAAAGGGAGCATTGTACTCTATTAGTGGTCTGATGAGGGTCGCATACAGTGCGGCTGTAACATCATTAGATCTCGACTCAGTGCCCTTACTTATGAGGTGCAGAATGTAGAATGCTTTCCTTACCACAGAGGAAATTTGGTGGTTAAAGTTCAGATTGCTATCTACCCATGTTCCTAGGTCTTGCATCACTGGGTTTGAGCTTAGGAGGGTGCTATCAATACTGTAGCTAGCAAGAAATTGTACTTTGCCAAAGGGAATAATAATGCACTTTTTTGCGTTTAGTTTTAGACCGTGACTTTGGCACCAGTCAATTGTCTGCATTAGCCCTTCCTATAGTACTTTAACATTATTGGGGAACTCAATGACTGCACCCAATTTACAATGGTCAGTGAACCATTTAATTTAGCATGAACTTCCGAGAAGTAGATTCTGAACAGTAAAGGACCCAGCACAGAACCTTGTGGTACGCCACTAGTGAAGGGTCTACTGGTAGAGGTGGAGTCGCCAACTTTGACAGTATGTGTTCCGTCAGTGAGCCAACTGGCTACCCATCTAGTGATGTAAGGGTTAATCCCTATTTTTTTTTTTTTAATTCTCCAAGTCTTTTGGGTTTCTAATACTATGAGAGGAATTGACCCTATTCCTAAGTCAAAGTATGATTAAAGGTCATGAAATTAACCTGTAATAGACACTTATTCCATTGAAGGGGATACACTGAGTAATGAATCTGTCTCTTTCACAATCAGCATTCTGTTGATCTGTAGATGAAAGTTCAGGGATTGGCTCTGGTATTAGTGAAGGTGTTTAACTTGCGGAGACAAATAGTCAAGGACCACCAGGTATGGTACGTGAAGCACAGATCACATCTTAGGAGTCTGTATTTCACAGAGTACAGGGAACGAGACGTCCAGCCTTTCTTGGTAACCAAGGTAGTCAAGACCACAGATCTTTATAATTAGGAGCCTTAGGGGGCTTTGAGTTGATGTGTCAAATGAGGTATTTACCAAAATGAGTGCTGTACTCATTCGAGTCTGATAAGTGCTGATGGGATACTGTTGGCTACTAACGGTACTAAGTAGGATTTCCTGACTACAGTTGTCATGTGATGATAAAATCTGAGGAATCTATCAATGCAAATGTCCAGATCTCTGACTACATTTTAATTTAATAAAGATGCACTATCTATATAGTATAAATGCAGATACACAGTATCTTTTGGAAGACACGTCCTGCACTTTTTGGTATTCAGTTTAAGCTCAGTGTCTATTCACCAGGTAGTAATTAAGTGAAGATCTTTCAGAAGGGCACAGGTATCCGAGAAGGGGTCTGACAATTACACCCAGTTTGCAACTGTCTACTACTCTAGTTAACAAGATGTCTTGTTTTATCTTTTTTGAGATCAGAGAACTAGATGCCAATTCCTGGAGAACTTCACTGGTCACCTTGGCACGACTTGAGGACACAACTGCCATACAAACTATCTGGGAAATGTCTTTTAGCTGGCTGGCTATCCATCTCACTAAATAAAGATTTATGTTTAAGGATGTCTCTCTACAATTCCAGAATGAGATAGGGTATCAAATGCCTTGGTCAAATTGAAAGATTCAGCAAGAGCATGGTTGATACTGTTTAAGCACCCAGGCATGTTATCAGGTCCTAAGGATGACGTATTTTGGTTTTAGATAGGTAGAGAACATATTCCTTAGTCATGGTAGGGGGCCATAAAGTATTCTGAAATGGGTGATGATTGAACAGAACTTTTGGGAGTAAAGTTAGCCCAGAAATTATTTGCTAATGTATTTGCAATGTCAATGGGGTTGGAATTGGGAGTCCAATTAAGGAAACCATTGCAGCAAAGTTAGATGTTCCCATCCTTTGCTTCAAAAACTAACTTCCTTTTGTGGTTTACTACACTGGTTGTTTTAGTGCTTCAGTTTTTTGGTGACTTTTATGTTATACTATCCTTGTTATGAAGTGTTCTAGCCTTACTATACAATTTAGGAATGGTTTTTCGTGTTATAAAGTTTGCTTATGTCCACTGTATTTGGCTCTAAGTGGAATTGCTAGTTCTATGCATTTGTCTGCATAAGCAAAAACTCCTTATAGTGAGCTTGGCTACTGTGTCGTGGTCAGCAGAAGTGAAGTCATGGGTAAATTTAGAGATTATCATACAAGGTTTGCCCTTTTGAAATTCTTAAATATAAAGTGCATTTGTTACAGGAGGTTTGGAAGCAGTGAGAGTATCATTAGTTTAGGGTCTGAACTAAATGGACAGAGACTGATTAAGGGAGTAGAACACGTAAAGGCAATACTAGTGAGGACCAGAGCTAGAATATTTAGGCATGTACTCAGTGTGCCAACTGTTTGATCCAGGGAATTTTTTTTTTTTTTTATCTACCAAATAAAAAAAATCTTTGGGAATACTCTAAATTACAGGTACATCTGCTCCTGTCTAGGGCTGCATACAGAAATTTCTTCTAGAACTTCCAGGAATCCAACATGATCATCTGGAGCTATGGGAAGAGTTCTATAGCACGCTATAGGCTGGCAGTAGGTCTTGTCCATGGAAAACCTGAAGTTCTAGGAGCTCAGTTTGCGAGTCTCTGGGTATCAGTCTACAGGAAATGTGGCCCTGTCAAATACGGAAACATAACTGAAGCTTTCACCAGGGGTGAAGCCATGCTAGGCACAGCACCCTGGTATATACAAGTGCTTTCTTTGCATACAAACCAAGTTACTGTAACGTGTAGACAAACCTGTTCCAAATGCAGGACTTCGTCAAGATCAGGGAATTTGTTACTGAGATACCACATGTTGAGAACAGTCACTTTATATGGTCTAATTTAGGAATACATGAATTTGCCAAGTTCATAAAGTACAGTTGTGTACCTACCATAAATGTAGATGTTAGAGTGTATTCACTGTTGCAGTCGTTACAACTGGGTTATCCTGCTGGCAGGCTAACCACAGTCGGCCCGAGTTCCAAAGTCTAGGTCCGGCGTCAGTTGCTGTCGCCTCCTCCCTGACGTCAGTAAGCCAGGGGTATAAAAGATGCAGCAGACGCCATTTTCTTCAGGTTTTTCTTGCCCCAGATGTCTGGTGCCCCTAAAAAGGTAGGCTAAATTATGCCAATAAGCATGCATACACAAAAAACTTTTCCTTCATCTACAAGCAAATACACCACATAGGTTGTATAGAATAGAGAAGTACAGATAAGTCCCAGCAAGGAAAAGGGGGATGGTGGGAGGGTAACCTGGACTGCAACAGTGAATACACTCGAACATCTACATTTATGGTAGGTACACAACTGTACTATGTTCATCGTGTTTCACTGTTGCAGTCATTACAATTGGGTTGAATCCCAAAGCTAAGGTTGGGAGGCTGGCTAAATAGGATTAGGAGAGGCTATCAGGCCCTGCAGAACTGCAGTGGCAAAGCCTGCCCTGGATTTAGAGTAGAGAGGCAAGTGATAGTGCTTTGTAAAAGTATGCATTGAACTCCAAGTTGCAGCCTCTAAGATGTCTTTGGTTGGTACTCCTCTGAGGAAGGCTGCTGAAGTGGCTGCTGCTCTGGTTGAATGTGGCCTAATGCCCTTAGGCACTGACTTGCCATGCTGTGAATAGCAGAAACAAATGCAGTGGCCTATCCACTTTGAAATAGTCTGTTTTGAGATGGGCTTTCCTTGTGATCCTGCAGTATATGCCACTAGAAGTTGTTCAGTCTTTCTGAAAGCTTTGGTTCTGTCCAAGTAGAAGCGTAGCTGCCTGTGAATGTCCAAAGAATGCAGAAGTCTCTCACCCTTATTCTGTGGGTTTGGGTAAAAGGTAGGCAAATTAATTGTTTGGTTAAGGGCCACACTGGACACTACCTTAGGCATAAATGTAGGGTTTGTCCTTAGAGAAACCCTGTCAGGATGGAAAATGATAAAAAAGGTTCCACAGCCATGAGTGCTTGTAACACAGACTCGTCTAGCGGAGGTTACTGCTAGAAGCAGAGCTGTTTTCCAGGATAAGAATTTTATATCAGCTGCAGAGGCTGGCTCAAACGGAGGCAGTGTGAGTTTTTCCAAGACATAGTTGAGGTCCTAAGCAGGTATTGGTGCTCTCCTTGGAGGTCTTATGTTTTTGGCCCCTCTGAGGTATTGCCTTAGCAATGGATGAGAAAAAAATAGGTGGTTCTGTATTGTAATGAACTGAAATGGCAGAGGCATGAATTTTAATTTATGAAAAGGAAAGGCCTTTATCCAGCATCTCAGTTAAATATTGCAAAATCTGAGGAATATTTGGAACAGTCATGTCAATACCTAGTGCCTGGTTCCAAGCACAGAATCTCTTCCATTTTTCTGCATAAGATTTTCTGGTGCTAGGCCTCCTGGCCTCCAAAATAACATCCATCACTGCTTTAGAGAGAGGTGTGTCTTGAATGGCTACATTATCCGCCATGCTGCCAGGTTTAAGGTCCTGAGTTGGCTGTGCAGTATCTGTCTTGTTGGGTCAATAAGTGAGGTAATGTCCAAGCTGGGCATTGAGACAAGCTCTTTAGGATTGGGTATCAGTGCTGGCGGGGCCAGTCTGGGGCAATCAGTATCATTTTTGGCTTCTCTTGTCTGACCTTGGGGAGGAGAGGCAGAGGAGGAAAAGCATATACCGTTAGGTTTTTCCAGCTGAAAGATAGAGCATCCACTTTCCATGCTTGCTTGTGATAAGTCCTTGTGCAGAATCTCTGTAGTTGGCAGTTGTGAGGGGAGGCAAATAGGTCTATGTCCGGGCATCCCCTGTTCCTTGTTACCATGCTGAAGACTTGTGGATCCAATTTCCACTCGTGGGGATCCATAAGGTTTCTGCTTAGTTCGTCTGCCAGAGTATTTATCTTTCCTGGCAGGAATTATGCTTGCAGATGAACTTGGTAAGTCAGTGCTGTGTCCCACAGGTTCATGGCCAGTTTGCAGAGGGGGTAGGAATGCGTGCCCCCCAACTTGTTTATGTACCACATGACTGTAGTATTGCCTGTCTTTATTAGTAGTTGTCCTGGATGAAGTTGATCCTTGAAGGCTGTCAGGGCATTCTGAACAGCTAGCATCTCTTTTTTATTGATATGTAGATGCATCTGACTTGCGGGCCATGTGCCCTGAATACATCTTCCTGCAATATGGGCCCCCCAGGCATAATCTGATGCATCTGTTGTCAATGTTTGCCTGGCTGTGGGTAAGGTGAATGGCTGTCCTGTGTTGAGGAGACAGGCTTTTGCCCACCATCGAGACTCCTGTTGCAGGCAAGGAATGAAGGTAATTATTGTTTCCAGGCTGTGGCAATGTTGAGTCCAAACACTTTTCAGATACCATTGAAGTTTCCTCATATGCAGTCTTGCATATGGAATTAGCAGTATGCAGGATGCCATGAAGCCCAAAGCCTGCAGAATTTTTCTTGCAGATAACTGGGTCTTTGTTGCCAACATTTTGAAGTAAGTAGTCAGTTGTCTGTGTTTGTCTGGCGTGAGATAAGCCATCTGAGCAGTTGTATTTAAGCTTGCACTCAGGAATATTATCTCGAGAGGATACGAGCTTTGATTTCCTTTCGTTTACTGTGTACCCTAGACCTGTTACAAACGCCAGATGCTGTAGTAGGATGTCCTTGTTCTCTGCTTGAATAAGGCAGTCATCCAAGTAAGGATATATTTGTATTCCTCTTTGTCTGCAAAATGCAATTACTGGTGCCAGGCATTTTATGAAGACCCTGGGCGCAGTAGATAAGCCAAAGGGCAGTGCAGAGAATTGGTAGTGCATTGAGCCAGCTATAAATCTGAGGTATCTTCTGCATGATTGCCTGATTGGGACATGCAGGTATGCCTCTTTTAGGTCTAAAGTCACAAGCCAAGCCTTCTTGTCCAGCATGGGCAGAAGCTTCTGCAGAGTTAACATTTTGAATTTTGGAATATCCAGAAATGTGTTTAGGATAGACAAGTCCAGTACTGGTCTCCAGGCTTTGTCCTTTCTGGGTACCAAGAATAGCCTTGAGTAAAATCCTTGTCCCTGCTCTTGCTGTGGTACTTGCTGAACGGCTCTCATGTCCATGAGGGATGAAACTTGTTTTTGTGCCTCTGCCCATTGATTGCGTGGCAGGTCTGGCATACCGTTTGGCCTTGGCAGGGTGTGAAAGTGGAACCTGTAGCCTTGAGATATGATATTTAAGACCCATTTGTCCTGGGTGATCATGTGCCAATTTTGTGAAAAAAGTGCTAGTTTTCCCCCCAAAGGAGCTGACAGAAGATAAGTGCTTGGTGATGGCAAGGGGAAAGTCATTGAGACTGTTTCCTGTATGGCTGTGATTTTTCCTCTCCGCTTTTGGAGGTAGAAGCACTCCATTGTTTACATGAGCCTTGGGGCTGTGATCTGCCTCTGGGGCATCTGTATCTGCCTCTGTGGCCTGTCTGACACTGGAAAGGACCAATTCTTTGTAGGCCAGTTCCTGCTAAATCTGGGAGGCTGTACCTGTAAGAAATCCTTGACTGTTTGCATAGATTTAGCTTTGTCCTCCATTTTCTTCAGCACCTCTTCTGCTTTAACACTAAACAAGGTATCATGTTGTAATGGAGCATCTAATAGCTTTGCTTTAACATGATCGGGCAGATTCTGTTCTTTTAACCAAGCATGCCTCCTAATGACAGAACCTGTAACTGCGGCCCTGCAGGAGGCCTCTAGAGAATCAAAACCACATTGCAAAGTATGCTTTCCCACTTGTTCAGCTGCATGCAATAAATCCTGCATTTCTTTGTTTTCTGCACATTCTGAATTTGTCAACATTTTCTGTTTAAGCTGTGATATAAGATATTGCTGATATTTAAGCATATGAAACTGACAATTTAAAGCTCTTACAGCCAAAGTAGCAGAAGTATAAATCTTTTTCCCCCCATCTGTCCAAGGCCCTGGAATCCCTATCAGAGGGGATATGGTTTTTTGCAGTGGAAGCCTTGACCCCCTTGGGACCCCGAGATATAGTTTCTGGGGCAGCAGCAGAGTTTTTGTAAAGAAATTTATGAGAATCAGGAACCTTGTAGTATCTGTCTGGCATAACAGGAGCCGGTGGTAAAGAGTCAGGAGACAGACCGGACTCTGAAAATACATCATCTACAATGTCTAAAACAGGAGGAATAGCAAGGGGCCTGTGCTGGGGTAATAAAAGGAAGTCTCTGAGCCTTTTCTTGGATTCTGAGTAATCTTGTCTCTCTCAATGGAAATGCTCCCTCACAGTATGCAGGGTTTCCCCAAAAGAATAATCTTCAGGAGGTGAGGCTGAAGGGGATAGATTCTTCAGCATCAGAATCCTCATAGGGAGGAAGGGAATATTCCTGTTCAGAAGAGGAATCAGAAGAAATGGAAACCTGATCTGAAGATTCATATTCTATCTCTTGCCTAGGCCTCTTATCAAGAGGGGGATGGGAGCCCCTGATCAAAGTAATTAGGTCTTCGGCCATTTTAAACATCTGTTTTTTAGGCATGGAGGCCTGTCCAGGAGAATGCTGTGCTTGTTTCTTTGTCTTTAGAGCTGCTTTAGTCTTTGCCTTTGAAGCTGAAGATGGCTTTACATATAACTGTGTAGACCTGAAAACACACTCAGAAGCCGATGTCTGCTCAGCGGCTCCGGACCCATCTGAGGGAATAGTTTCCGAGTGTCCAATATCTTGAGGTTTCCAGTGGCCTAGTCAGCTCCACGTGAGAGTTGGAAGCAGCCTGTGGCTCTGAGGTAGCGGGTGTCAGGGGCTGCAAAAGCACCTCACTGAGAACCGGCGACAGGCCTAATGGAAGCCTCGTCGTCAGTTTTGGACCTCGGATGCCTGTCCTTTTCTTTTTCTTTGCGCTTTTTGTAAACTCCGGTAGTCGGCTGTTCGACGGCATTATATAATTGAATCTTCTGCCAAAGTAATGAAATGCAAAATCTTACTGACGCTTAATAGTGCACTGGTTAAATCTAGCACAAAACCGACAACTAGCCACGTCATGGTCAGGGCCTAGGCAAGGAATACAGTAAGAATGAAAATCCATATGAGGTATTTGCTTCCCACAAGAAATACAATTATTAACTTTTTCTGACATCGGTCTGGAGCAAGAAAAAAGTTTCCCCAATGGGGTACTTAGCTTTAATGAAGACTTCAGATCTGAAATTCGAATTTGAAAATCTCAGGAGTTGGCCGACCGGCACTTGCAAACTGCTTTTGCTTCGGGCACCGCGCGGCAAGAAAGACTGAAGAAAATGGCGTCGGCTGCATCTTTTATACCCCTGGCGCACTGACATCAGGGAGGAGGCGACAGCAACCGATGCCGGATCTAGACTTTGGAACTCGGGCCGACTGCGGGTAGCCTGCCAGCAAAATAACCCAACTGTAATGACTGCAACAGTGAAACACGATGAACATCTTCAGGTTACAGTACTCTGGCCCGATGGTCTCTGGCTAAAAAAAAAAGGTACAAATGGGGCAGCAAGCTTTTGCCAATATGCAGAAACTCTAGAAAAAGTCCATCCCTTGTAAAATAAGCAGGATTATCTATTACCTCTACCCAGGCTGGTACATACTGGATCCCCCTGGAATGATACCAGCTAGAAAGACATTTATATTTTCTTTATACTTGAGTGGAATTCTTCCTTCATCAAGTATTATTCTAAAGACCACATTCTTGCCTGCATTCATCACAAGTCCAGCAATTCCATTCAAGACCACAGTGTTACTGGCATCAGTCATAAGTCCAGTTTATCTAAATGTCCCTCAGGGACATGTTACCCTGGGTCATTCACCCTCACATGGACCACTACCAGATCACAGCCATACCTGTCTTGAGAAGGGTCCTGAGGACCCTTGTGATCATGGTGCCTGACAAGGAAATGGCAGTAGTGATATCCTTGTCCAGCCTGATGAATCTGTTTGCCTGGCAACTGAGTCACCAAATGCAGCCTCTACTGCCTTTTACATATCTGAACCATCCTGCATAACTTTAGAGAAAAAAAAGACAGTTGTTATTACTATTTTTTATGTGACAGCAGGGACAAGGTTCTGTAAAGTACCAAATAGCAACAGGTTGGTACTTGTTCTGCTTAAATGACCAGGGCTACAGCATGACCCAAGCAGCTAGTATGGGATCCAAAAGTAGCCATGCCTGATGACCGACTTTTATCTAAGTATTTCCAGTTTGGCAGCTTAGTACAGAGGACTGAGGCTATAAGACAGCCCAGCTCCTATTCCTTTTGTCGTCTTTTGTTTTTCAAGTGACTCTGAACAAGTCATTTTGTGTTGCCTCTGAAAAGTACTTGCACCTAGTGGGTTTACTTGATTAATAAACTGAATTTCAATGTAACTTTTAAGATTCTCCTTATGCTCAGAAGATTCTCCTGCATACTGTGGCTGGCATCACAAGAACTTTTTCATTTATAGCCCAGATTTTCTCCTACATCTCTTAAAGAACAGAAACATGACCTACAACAACCTTTCTTATCCTTGTGCACAATTTTGAGTGAGTGAACTATCATTAACTGAATTGATTAAGCAACAATCAGCTTGTGCAAGGGATTATTCTACTCAAATTTAGTTTTGACTGACAATCACACTACTTAAAATACATTTAATAAGAGTGTATATGCTTTGAGAGCCCACCCCAGGGACCATGTCCTTAGGACTTTACTACTGTTACAATCAGCTCAGAGATTGCTTCAACAAATGGGGTTAAGAAGAGCCTTCTGAAGAAACCAATTCAGAGGGGCTGGCGTTTTTACAGAAATGACCAAAAATGCCATTTTACATAGCGGTTTATGAAAGAACTAGCTAGTGCCCAACAACACACGTGCCTTTTTTTTTTTTTATCTCCACAATCCTTTTAAAAACAAATTACAAGGACAAAGACATCAAGTTACTCAATTACACAGAGTTGGAAATATCAGAATGTGGGTAAGGCTGTGAGGCTGGAAAGGTCACAAGTGAGTTGGTAGCTCTTCCTTCTCCAGTGTAGGACATTGAAACCTAGAGTGGATATCAACATCGTTCAAACCAAGGGGCCTTGTAGAGCGGGGGCCTTCTTATGCTAACTTTGCATGTGTAGAGCGGGGGCGGGGGGCATAACAGTATAATAAAGTGTGAGTAAAGGTACTTAAAATGTGCTGAAAAAACACATACTGCATATTTTACCACTGTAGTCCAACAGGGAACCTGAGAGGCTGAAATAGACTGTAAACGGACCTCTGTTTCAATGTTTCACCTCTTATTTTCTGTTACTTAGCATGTATAACGATTTCCCATAAGGCTACAATATCAAGGAAAATGGAAGGACCGGTTGGTAAGTTAGTGAGGAAGTGTGCACACTATGCAGTAGTCCATGAAGCCAAGCAGTAATTATACATCACATGTCACTGTCTGGAAACAAGTGGTTAAAATGTAGATGAACAGGCAAACATTCCCTGAAAATGAGGCAGATAACAGTGACGGACGATAACTGGTTCTTGTAAAGAAGCCAGAAAAAAATGAAATCTGCAACTGCAGAAAGTCTGAAAATTTGTACAACTGGAGAAAGACTGCAATGACCATTAGCTTTATTCTGGAGTGGGGGTGAACTGCAAGGTGACACCCCTACACTAAAACATCTGCAACACCTCACTATGATAAAGTGAAGGAGGATGTTCGTTTCCACTGTTATTATTGTTTCATTGGCTTGTGCCATGGTACATAAGGAATGTACTTTGGGCAGTCTCTCACAGGGCACTTATGAGGTGGCTGCACCAACTCCTCTTTGTCAGGATGAGCAAGCCAGGCTCACCGTTCCTCAGTTGGTCAGTTCCTCCAGTATCTCAGCTGCTAATTGAACCTAGATCAGAGGCATGGCCAGAGCTCTCCCAGTCTGTGCCAAGGAGCTGGCACCCAGGAGAGATCCAGCTACAGTGGGTCAGTGCTACTTGTTATAGCTGCTCCCAAGGTGCAAGCTGAACACTGCAAGAAAAAAAGTCATTTTAGTAATTTAAAAATAAAATGAATACCTATTTCAATGACTTTTTTCGCTTTAATGAGTTTTGCTAGGTTTGCCATCAGCTGGGATTGTTCACAAGCTACCATCATGAATGCCCGAGGTTCTTGTAAAGTACACTGGAAGAGAAAAAGTAAAAACAACTCAGGTGGTAGTAAGGTACAAGCATAAAACAGAAAATCTAACAAGAAAAGCATGCAGCAATTAATTTTATAGGAACTTAATATGCATCTGCTATCTGAAGGAGTCTACTACATTCTGGCAAAATTCAGAAAAGGTATCACATGTTTATTCTTGAACGTTTAGCTTTATTAGTATTAATACAGCAACAGTTTCTGAAAGCCCTTACAAGGAAGTTTTAACTCGAGTAACAAAAAGAGTTTTCACAAATTTTAATGCTCTTACAGTCTGGAAACCTAGAGACAAAGCATGACATGAAACTACTCATCCCTCTAAGTCAAAAACAGACATTGTAATTACTACTAAACACTTTGATAAATTACTTTGCTTCAGTTGATATACAAAATGAATTCCTGACGCCAACATAATTGGTGGTAAACAATGAAGTATCTGAAAGGAGTACTAAAGCTTTCTGCTACTGTTCAAAAACACAGGACACTTAGTTGCATGAAGGTCTTTGAGAATATACACATTTAATATACACCTATTGGTCAGAAATCACAGAGATTCTGACAGCAGTAACTATCCAATGCGGATTGGTCAGTTAATATATGTAGTGAATCCCAACTTGGAGACATGGTAAAGGTGCAGACAGAAACAACTCATAGGTTCATAGGAGTTTACTAGGCTAATGGCCGCAGGGCCTTTACAAGCCTAGCTGTGTAATAACACGAGTACCATTACTGACCATATGTAGATGGTAATTGTTTGCAGAGCAATTCTGTGATGAGCACTGAATGACCCTGTCCCAGAGGGACACAGTTGCCACCCCCAGGGTGAATTTAAAGTCGCCCATCTTGCTGTCAAAGTTGCACTTGAATAACATCACTGAGGAGCTCTGCTTCACATGGAGTGGAAGCTTATTCCACAGGAACGGCAATCACTGGGAGATGTATCTATCTCTCCTGCATGTTCTGTTAATGTCACAGGCTAGGTTGAGATCCCTGGAGCGAGTTATTCTTATCCCATATGTGGATGTACAGGTTCCGAGACTGCTCTGTAGGGCAGGCACAGGTTGCCCCTCAGCAGCCTGTATGACACAGAGTACAGCTGCAGGACTTTCAGTCTTTCCCTGTATGTCATGTTTTGGAAGCCCTGGATTCTCTTGGTTAGAAACCTCTGTGAACTCTCCAGTTGCTGCAGGTGTCTGGTGAGGTACATACAGAAGAGAGCATTGTACTATTAGTGGCCTAATAAGGGTCGAGTAGAGAGAGCTATAATCTCCCTGATCTTGGATGCCATGCCCTAAAGATATGCAATGTAAACTGCTTTTCTTACCACTATGGACATATGGTGACTGAAGTTTAGATTGCTATCAACCTCTGTTCCTGATTCTCACACCAAGTTTGAGCTTAGGGGAGCGCTATCCATATCACAATTAGCAGAGGCTACTACTTTGCCAAAGGGGATAATGAGGAATTTTTTGTGTAAAGTTTTAGTCTGTGAGTTTGGTACCAATCATTTGTCTGTGTCAGGCCTTTCTGTAATATGTTCACATCGGTTACATGTTCACATCATTGGGGGACTTTGATTGTGGCCAGTTTACACATCTGCAAACATAAGCCATAGACCATCTGCCCTCACCTGGACTTCAGAGAAATAGATTCCAAACAGTACAGGGCCCGGCACAGATCCTGGTAAGTGGTCTACTGGTGAAGGTGGACTCCCCAACTTTGACAGTGCGCATTTTGTCGGTGAGCCAGTTTGCTACCCTTCTAGCAATGTATGGGTTACTCCCCAGCTGGAAGAGTTTCTCTATAATACCTGAATGGGGGATTGTGTCAAAGGCCTTGGCTAAATCAAGACAGGCGGTATGTACCATTTTGTCCTCATCCAGGACTTTGGTGACATTCTCAAAGAAGTCCACTAGGTTTAATGAGCAACACCTACCCTTGATGAAACCAAACTGGGTTGGGTCGAGGGTTTGAAGGTTGCCTATGGCCTTGTGGATAAGGCCCATGAAGATTCTTTCCATGGCTTGCAGATATGGCTGGTTAGGCTTATGGTCGATAGTTCCTAGGGTCAGCTGATGGACCCCCTTTGTGCAAGAGGATTACCATCACTGTTCTTCACCCTGCTGGGACAAAGCCAGTGCTCAGGCTATGGTTAAAGAGAGTGCCGAGTGGTTCCACTAGGTCTTGTTCTAGATTGTTTAGTAAGCAGCCTGGGATGTTATCTGGTCCCACAGAGGCCATGTTTTTGGCTTTGGAGAGTGCTTGTATGACCTGTTCTTTGGAGATACTAGGTATATGACTGGTGTCAGAAATGCTTTGAGGTATGTCTGGTGTGGACAGGGGAGTGAAGTTATTGCCAAATCTGTCGGTTAGCAGGTTGGCAATTTTCTCAGGTTCAGTGTGAGTGGTACCATCCACTATAAGTTCAGCACACAGTTGGGCATTCCCTTTTAGGTTTCAGATGTAGCTAAAGAATGCGTTATGATTGTCTTTAACTAGGGATGCTAATTTAGACTCTTAGCAAGCCTTAGAGGACTTAAGATATCTTGATTTGCTTGTTCAAGATGTGGAGGGTATGCTTCCTCTGTTGAGCAAGTTAGTTCCCCCCTGTTATTAGATATTAGTTTCTTTTGTTGCATAGCTTATTTATACTTGCAGTCCACCAGGGTGGCTTGTTTTTTTGGAAAGAACTGGTTTTGCTCCTGTTGGGTACAATCAAGTCAATGCATTTGTTTAAGTGTCTGTATAGCACATTGTGTATTCTTCTGCATAGGAGTAATTGTTGGTTATGTTCGCAGGGGCTTTGAAACTTTTTATACCATCACTTAGTAGACAATAGTTTGCTTTGGAGAACACTTTGTTTTTTTAGTCTTGTAGGGGTGTCAAGGTTGATCTTTACTTGGAACGAGACAGATTTAGGGTCTGACTTTACCAGGGAGGGCAACACACAGGGGCTAGTGCAGTGATCCCCCCATGCTAGTGAGTACTAGGTCCAGGACATTTGAGACACTTGTGGGGGTGCAGACCAACTGTTTCAGGGCATTTGAATTAAAGTCCAGGAGCCTCGTAGCGATCATGTTTGCGCTCATGTAAGTCGCCCAATCGGTGGAAGTATAGTTGAAATCTCCTATGACTAAGGTGTTTGGCTGTATACTGAGTGACTCTAGCAGTAGCGGTAGGCAGTGTGTTTCTCCAGGTTCATGGTAGAGGACCTGTATCTGGCGATGATGTGGAGGCGTATTTTTCCTGTAGTTAACTGGACCTGGAGTAGCTCAAGTCGTACCACTGCAGCAGTCTCAAGGTGTATATGGATTTAATGAAGACCTTCACCTCTGGTTCTTTCATGCTCGTTTTGGGATCTGAACATGTGAAAGGCATTGTAGCCTTGTAGGGCCGGGGTGTTTTCAGCGGCCTTGAGACAAGTCTCAGTGACTGCACCAACTTCAGCATCTTCCAAGCTGAGGAGTGCATCCAGGGAGTGCAGTCTACTGTTTAAGCTCCTAGCATTAAGCAGCAGGACCTTCAGTTTGTCTTTAGTGGATTTCTTTACATCAGAAGTTTTGTTGTTGGGACAATCACTAAAAAAGGCACTATGGGGGAGGCAAGTATCCAAAAGCCTTGAGGAGGCAAGTGAAGGCCATCTCTGACAAAGCAGCGTGGATTGTCGACCATGTTTTCCCAGGCAGACAGATACTTGATCCCCTGGAGTGACACCAGAAGCTAAACCAATTATTGAACTCACTCATTTTTTTGTCTGTATTGTGGTATCATCCTAGGTGAAGGTAGAATGTTGCTTAGGGCTAGGGACATGCCTGCCTGGGACATAGTCTGAGAGTTCGGTTACATCTCTCTTCACATACTCCAGAGAGGTACATCTCAAGTCATTCACACCAACATGTACAATGAGAGACGCAACAGTACTTGTTGCTGAGTGACTTGAGTGCGTGCGTGATCTGACGGACCTGGCACCCGACAGGCATCTGACCGTGATCTTCTCCTTTTTCAACCTGGTGAGGGGGACATCAGTGTGTCTCACTATTGAGTCATCCATGACCACAACGTTAGGTTTTAAGGTGTTTTGCCTTAGGGGCTTAACTGCGGAGACACTGATATGTGTATTATGTGTAGTGATAGATTCTGTTCATGTACCAGTATGTGTATGCTGTTTGCGCTTGGGAGGTCTCCAGTCTTTCGGTAGGCTCTTAGTATCTCCACATATGTGGGTTTGTGTGTCTTGACATTATCTTGTGTGAGAGGGGAGTTGTGTGTGCTGATAACCTGTTGTATGTCATATTGTTATGTGAGAGGACTGATTCCAATTTCATGGTATAGCTACATCTCTCACATGTGTTTTTTGCCTCAGAACCAAGTGGTTGACAGCATACATGAGGCAACTACTACAATGCCTCAGGATGCCCATGTCAATCAGGCTGCATGGAGAAATGGTAGGACACTGTCCGTCCATTATGGCAGGTGTATGACCGGAGATTGCATAATGAAGCACGATGTTTTCTATATGGATCTCAGCATGGATGAACATTCTCATAACAGCCGACAGAGGAGAGCATATTTTTTTGTGAGTTGCAAAAGCTGAATCTGAAATGCAGGAGCTGCATTGCACTTTTAGTTCTTTCTCAAGATAGTGCTCCAAGAATGGGACTCCATCAACATCTAACTGCCCAAGATAGGCAACAAGACGCTCCTAGCCATAGCTGGGTCATTTAGAACATTGTCAAAGTCAAATCATCTATGCAATGCAGATGGCAAGTGCTGTCAGTTTTATAGGATTTTATTTCCATCTTTGACCTGCAAAAGTCACCAAATGCAACAGGAATTTGGGGGAACTGGTTATCCACCCATCCACAACCCCTTTTTCGCCATTTTGGACATGGGGTTATAGAGTCACTTCAACAGTGACAATCATTTAGAGCCAAGGTGGCTAACCCTGCTGCAGTAATTCTTCCACATCACACACTTGCACATAAACTGACACCTATGGCCAATTTAGTTTGTCCAATCCACTCTAATGGAATGTCTTTGGAATGAGGGAGGAAACCGGATCACCCAGACAAAACCCACTTGAACACAGGGAGGACATGCAGACTCAGCACAGAGGGCACCTCAGCTGAGTATCGAACCAGAGAATCTCTTGCTGTGAGGCAACAACACTATCCCTTATGCCACTGTGCTGCCCTGTTAATCATCCTCTCCAAAGTTTAAGGGGTTGAACTACTGGATAATTTTACTTGCAAAGGATCTGAATTGGTCTGCTAATGCTATGCTCACATAGGCTTTCTTATGCTGCAGGAGATGGCACAGTGCCCATTCATACTGCACAGGGAATAACAATTCATTATTGGTCTAATGTACTCACCTTTCCTCTTTAAGATAGCACAACTACTAATACACTCCTCAAAGAATAAAGAAAGCATTTCACACCTTTTACTCTCCCTTTTCACAGAAATTATGTTACGACTTTACCTGTACTCGCATCTTCACTCACCATCCTTAGCTTGGTCAACACTGGGTGCTCTCGCAATGAGTGATCCAACAAGTATTTCATCAGGGGGTCATTTTTTGCTCCAACATGACTCTTAAATGTATTTCCCACATCAGAAGGAAAACACTTCCTCCCTAAGAAAAACAGTACAACATTATTCCAGAATAGTTCACAAACACTTTTCTTGAGTCTTTTTTTCTCTTTGAAGTTTTGGAACAATGTTCTGAAGGTGGCAGTTACTTCAGTGAGTTTGAGTAAGTCCTAGTTCACAGAGATGGCCAAGCACACCATTTCAAAGTGGAGCCTGTAAACCATCTTCCTGAACAAATATCACCAGTTTCACTCATCTTCAAAAACTTTCTGCAGTATCGCCCCTTTGTTTATGTCTCAGTTTCCCTTCAGTTTATTTGCTATTCACTCACATTCGCTTTATCCTTTAATTCTGTACTCGGAAGAACTTTGCAGAACGTCTCACATGTTTATGTACCATTTTTGCAGGACTTTTTGCTATTTTAGTAGAAAGTCAGGTGAGAAAGGATGAAAGCAGTGATGTAATTTGTGAAACAATATGGTTACCAGAAAGAAAGCACATGGGGTAGCGGGACAGCACAGAATTAGCATTACTCAACTTACCTGTGAATATTCTTCATCGACTCACTCGCTCCTCTTCATTTCTCTCCTGATACACACTGTAGAACATATTTACAAATAACTTGCAATACGTGCAAAATCACTCAAACTCTTGCAATGACTGGAAATAAATACAAGAAGCATCTGTGATACAGAATGATGCATGCATTCTTAGACATGGTTATTCATGTCTCTTTGGATTCTTTGTCAGCTCAATAAAGCAATATCACAAAACACAGTAAGACACCACTGACTCCACCTGCTCATGCATTGTAAAAATCACAGTTTGGTCTAATATTCATTGCACATTTTCCACTGATAATACCACACATTTAAGACACTAGGCAGTATCTTACATTACGGTAATAAATGTGTAATAATTTTCACAAAAATATAACGTACTTTTATCCACATTGTAGCTGGGTGGGTGGACTGACTTGATGGTCATTCACAGCAATAACCCAAGCAGAAGGCATAACTTAAGAAAACTCATGTGGACAAATTAAAGACAGACTACCGATCAAAGGGAGTTCCACATTTCCAAGGATGTTGGCTGCACAGTGGAAAATCAGAAACACTAATGTTATTAAGCACCCTAATTTATTACAAAAGTTCTGCATCAACATTTTCAAATAATGTACATCCAAATTAATATTTATTTTATTATTTATGTATTTACTTAACATTTGTTTACTGGGAAGAGGTCCGACTGGGACAGAGCCCATGTTCAATGGATGCCCGGGAGAAATGCTACAGATGCAGGTCTCTGGAATAGCTGTTAATATTGCTGTAGTACACCATTTCTTGTTTTATAACTTTTAATATCGCTGTAGCACACAGTTTCTTGTTTTATAACTGTTAATATTTCTGTAGCACACCGTTTCTTGCTTTATAACTGTTAACATTGCTGTAGAAAACCATTTGTTTTATAACTGTTAATATTGCTGTAGTACACCATTTCTTGTTTTATAACTGTTAATATTACTGTAGTACACCATTTCTTGTTTTATAATTGTTAATATTGCTGTAGTGCACTAATCCTTGCTTGATAACTGTTAATATTGCTGCAGTACACCATTTGTTTTATAACTGTTAATATTGCTGTAGTACACCATTTCTTGCTTTATAACTGTTAATATTGCTGTAGTACACCATTTGTTTTATAACTGTTAATATTGCTGTAGTACACCATTTCTTGTTTTATAACTGTTAATATTACTGTAGTGCACAATTTCTTGCTTTATAACTGTTAATATTGCTGTAGTACACCATTTCTTGCTTTATAACTGTTAATATTGCTGTAGTACACCATTTCTTGTTTTATAACTGTTAATATTGCTGTAGTACACCATTTCTTGTTTTATAACTGTTAATATTACTGTAGTACACCATTTCTTGCTTTATAACTGTTAATATTGCTGTAGTACACCATTTGTTTTATAAATTTTAATATTGCTGTAGTGCACTGTCTCTTGTTTTATAATTAATATTGCTGTTGCACACTGTTTCTTGTTTTATACTTGTTAATATTGTTGTAGTACACCACTTTTTGTTTTATAATTGTTAATATTGTTGTAGCACAGTTTCTCATTTTATAACTGTTAATATTTCTGTAGCACACCATTTCTTGCTTTGTAACTGTTAATATTGCTGTAGTACACCATCTGTTTTATAACTGTTAATATTGCTTAGTACACCATTTCTTGTGTTATAACTTAATATTGCTGTAGCACACCATTTCATTTTTTATAATTGTTAATATTGCTGTAGTACACTGTTTCTTGTTTTATAATTGTTAATATTGCTGTAGTACACCATTTCTTGTTTTATAATTGTTAATATTGCTGTAGCACACTGTTTCTTGTTTTATAATTGTTAATATTGCTGTAGCACACTGTTTCTTGTTTTATAATTGTTAATATTGCTGTAGTACACCATTTCTTGTTTTATAATTGTTAATATTGCTGTAGCACACGGTTTCTTGTTTTATAATTGTTAATATTGCTGTAGCACACTGTTTCTTGTTTTATAAAAAATCTCTCTCTCCCTTGTAACACTTCCATACTTTTCTTACTTTACTTACTGATGTATCAACATTGCACTAAAACTATTTACTTTACCGTTACTGAACCTGTAACTACTCATTTTGATTCTATGTAGCTATTGTACACAGATACACAGATCCACTGAGTTAGCTATCCATTGCTCATTGCTTTAACTAGTTAGTTATGCACCACATTAGTCTACTGGATAAAGCTACTTGATTTAAATTTGCCATTTGCTACTGATTAACTTATTACTCCTACATATTTCTCATTTAGGTTACTTTTACAGTTTTGTTTTTTTACTTGTAAGTACTGCAGGTAGTCCCAGCCTGGGTCTGTTTCTAATGGTTGACTAGACAAATAGTCACTACTCCAATTGTCAAATGCACTTGACTTGAAGCTGCACAACACTGATGTTGTCTGAGAGTGTGGTACAACAGGGAGTGGGGTTTTGCCTTTTTCCAGCTAAATATGACCTCGGAGTTGACATATATAATTAGCAGAGAGTTTAGCCATCCACATCAGTGGTGTGGGGAGGAAAAGACCTCCCCCCTTGCAAAAAATATGATTTTGATGTTTTTAGTTGCTACTGTTTTTAGTGTTCTACAATTTTAACTATGTGGGTTTGACTTTTGTAGAGTCTTGGCAATTTGTGCAGTCGATATTTTAAAATAGATCTTCACAACTCATTCTTATAACCTTTACCCATAATTCTATATTGTCAGTACAGTCAATCGCCTCCCTGTCTTACACCAAGATAAAGTGATTAATTACTCTGTTTTATTATGCCCTTTTGTCTACACCGACCAACATGGAATCTCAGTTAGTTTTTGCCCCTTCTATAACCAGCGTAACAACACTACTTGTTTCGAAGCAGTGCAGTAACTGCCTCATACTTGCCAAAATTCTTTACTGCTACCTCATAATGATTCAATATAGGATTGTAGGAGGTTACTAGGCTGTCAGCCCAGAGGTTGTTTCAAGCCTAGGAAATTATTAATAAATGCCAAAGATTGCATTTAGTAATGGCTGCCCATGTCCAGGAGGGTTGTGGGCACTACTCACAGTAAGAATTTATGGTGCCTCATACACTCATCCAGGTTCCTCTTGAACACTGTCACAGTATAGTGACAGGGACTTTAGTCGGTCTGTGTATGGCACTTGCTGCAGTCCCTTGATCTTTTTAGATAGAAACCTCTGACGTCTCTCCAATTGCTGTAGATGCTTTGCACGGTATATGCCGAATGGAGTGTTACACTCAATGGGCCATATTAGTGCCGAGTAGAGAGGGGTTACAACCTCTTTTGCTCTAGAGGCAATACCTTTACTAATCAAGTGTGCTATGTAGAAAGCCTTTATTACTATAGTGGACAAAAGGTGGTCAAAGTTAAGGTCGCAGTCAACCTGTGATCCCAGGTCCCTTACCACTTCATAGGTACTTAGGGTATTGTTATTGATTTGATAGTGTGAGGGGACATTGTGCCAAAGGGAATGAGGATGCATTTGTTTGCATTCAGTTTGAGATTGTTACTAAGATACCAGTCGCTGGTTTGCGGAAGTCCCTCCTGGAGTATACTGACATCATTTGGGGATTCAATAACTGCACCCAGTTTGCAGTCATCTGCAAACTTGGTCAGCCACAACCCCTTATTTTTTACCTGAACGTCTGAGAAGTATATACCAAAGAGTACGGGGCACAGCACTGACCCTTGTGGCATGCTGATGGTGAAAGGTCTGCTGGTTGATGTGGAGTCACCCACTTTGATAGTGTGTGTCCAGTTTGTGAGCCAGTTGGCAACCCATCTTACAACGTAGGGGTTTACATTCAATTTGCTAGGTTTATCAGTAATGTCTGAGTGTGGGATTGTGTGAAAAGCCTTTGCAAAGTCCAGGTATGCTGTGTGCACAGATCTGCTCTCATCAAAGGTCCTCGTTACACTTTCAAAAAAATCCACCAGATTTAACAGGCAGGATCTGCCTTTGAGTAAGCCAAATTGGGTAGGATCCAGGGTTTGGAGATCACCTGCGTCTTTAAGGAGATACATAATGACACATTCCATGGCCTTACACATGAGGCTGGTCAGCCTTATGGGTCTGTAATTCCCTGGGTCTCTTGTTAGGCCAACTTTGTGGAGGGGAATAACTTTTGCTGCTCTAAATTCCACAGGAACAAAGCCTGTGGTTAGACTATGATTGAAAAGAGTATTTAATGGGGATACTAGTTCATGTTTTAGCCTGTTTAGACGACAGCCTAGGATGCCGCCTTGTCCCAAAGAGGCTGTGTTTTTTGCCTTGGACAAGGCTTTGATGACGTGGTGTTCTATGTGGGATGAGGGTGAAGTTTGGGGGAAGGTTTGGAGGGGACAACGTAGTGAAATTTTCACCAAACCTATCTGCTAGCAGGTTTATGGGAACTGTGTGGTGTATGTATGTTAACATGAAGGCTACCTTTTCACATCAGAATGCATTCAGTAAGTAAAGCACACAGACACACACTACTTTCACTAAACCAGCTTATGCCAATGTTGTTAACACAACACTGCCAAAGCCTCCCAGGCTAAAAAACTAAGAAACCTTAGACATTAGTTCCCACTGAAAAACACCTACCTTTATCCTTCACACCCACAGTCAGTACACATATGTCTAATTGACAAGGGTGCACACTCCAAGCTCTTAAACCACTGAGATTGCATCTAACCATAGTAATGTTTCAGTATTACAGGTATACAGACACCACCTCACCATGCGGAAGAACAGGGTGACACAATTACCTGTCCCAGGATCCAGGACATAATAAGGGCTCTTAGATCCTGCCATACTGACAAATATAATTGTGACCTGATAGTGGTCTATGTGGGGGTGAATAACTTTAGGTGCTCTACACAGACGGCGATGCAGAAGATATGACTGAGTTTGATATGAATGTGTCTGAGACAGGAAATTCACTGGTCTCAAATGTTATTTTGTCATCACCTAGAAAGATGACAAGATTCAAAGACAAAATAATTGGCTATATCGCTGGTGTCACTCTGTGGGGATCCTGTATGTGTCAGCTTGGGATTAGATGGCAGACAAGCCTTCCTGCTTTACCAGGGATGGTCTGCACCTCTTTTTTCCAATGTTTACATATGCTGGTTAAAGCATTTGCTTACCCCATAGTGCCTCTTTACTCAGAGTCCCATCTGCTGGATATTTCAACCTGGTAAATTCTAATTTGAAACACATTAATGTGGCTGTACTCAATGCCAGGAGACTTAAAAATGGCTGAACTTGAGGCTCTACAGCAACTTGAACACATTCATATATGTGTAGCTGCAGACACATGGTTTGAAAGCAATGAAGCTCTTTCCTGTGATGTAAACAGTCATGTGATCCATGCTTTTTAAAAAGGAGAGACTGATGGAGAGTTTTAAATGTACCTGAAGAAACCTAGTGATTTGCCACTGTTTCTATATATTGCGGCATTTGATAAATCCCACAGTGTGTTTTCCTGGTTGCACTAAGCATAGTGCCTATCATGTCTTCAAACCCAATTGTGGGTTAGTATCGGTGCTTGTCAAGGCTATTATTACCTCACAATCCACATTCCAATCCCCAAATATCCACAAACAAGTTTATCACTACAGAGCTACCTGTAGATCCTGCTATGTCTCCTTCTGAGCACAAGCCAGAATGGGAAAGGCTTGGAAAGAAAGGTCCAGACCATCCCCGATAAAGGAGTAAACAAACTATGGAAGGAAGTTCTAACACCCGGCAATGCTCATACAGAAGTCTACTCCCTAGTGTGACCCAAAAGAAATATCCTAGCTGACAAATTTAGTGCAAATTTTACTCCACCCATATTTACAGCTATTCTACAATTTCAGCCACTCCCTTTAATTACTCTGGAACATGTTCTTTAACACTCTCATCCATGGGTTCTAATAATACATCAGGTTGCCCAATTATCACTGCCATATATGACCTCTCTGAACCCCTTAACCCCATTCCACTGCCTACATCAATGAAGTCTGGAAAACAACCACTGAAATACCATTACACAAGGCTGGTCCAATCACTGACCCTGGTAACTACAGACTCAGTTTCACTAGCCTCATAAGTAAAGCTATGGAATGTATTACCTTGGACCTCATTAATCTGGGCATTAAAAATCTCATAACCCTTGATCTTCATCAATTTGGTTTTGTCACAGGAAGGTCCTGCCTCTTTAAGCTCATTAATTTCTTTGAAAAAGTCACTGAACCAGCATACAGTGGTTACTCTGTACATACAGCATATCTGGATCTGGCCAAAGTGTTTGTCACTACTCCTACGCCTGAATATATATCCTTATGCTTATAAGGTGGATAGCTAACCAGATGGTTCTCTATCAGATCCCATATAGTTAGAGTTGTAGGTGCCACTTAGCAAAAAGTTATCGGCAGTGTACCACAGAGCTCAGTGTTAAGCCCTCTCTTATCTGGCATCTACTGCATCTATTTCTCAGACCTTCAGGCCAACACTGTTGGCCTATGGTTATTTAAGTTTTGCTACAGCTGTAAATTGGGTGTTGGTGTTCAATTTTCCACTGACTCATAACCCATGCTGGATTAATTGTATCACATTAACAATTGCTGAAAGGACAACGGTCTGAAATTAAATATGAAACAAAATGTAGTACAGTTCATTTTGGTAAACTAAATATTCCATGTACCACGTAGGTGACACTACACCACGTAGGTGACACACCCACCTCCAATATAGACCATCATGTCTCTGCAGTGGTTCAGAAAGCCTTCTATCTGGCTCATCTAATTTCTAAACGCATCTTCTCTAAAGCCAAAGTCATTTAAAATTCTCCTTTACTCTTATCTTATCAGACCCATTATTTAATGCACCTTTTAGTATGTACTTCTCTAAACATATCACTCAACTTCAGACATCTGAGATTCATAATTAAAAAAAGAGCTGTGGCCTCATAAAAATCAGGCCAGTCTGGCAGCACCTTCTCCGCAGTAATTTTCTTACAGATTCCTCTTTGGTGAGGAGCGTCTAATCTTTGGAGAAAAGAATGATCCAACCATGTTTGAACGTTTATTCCTTCACAGAACAAATGGTACCTCAAATACCCGGTTAAAGGAACTATGCATTTGTCAATAGTTAAACAAGACACATTGGCATCATAGATTTATATCTCAGTGTATCCTCCACTTCTGGACCAAACTCCTACTACATGCAAAACAAACTATACCTGACAACACATGGAAGGAAAAAACTTTTAACACATGCACTCATGAAAATACACAAATGTGCCGATGTTCTGAAATTTACGTTAGCACTATGGCATGCAGTGTATAAACTCATGAACTGTCTTCTCCCCCATCAGAGAAGGTTTTATAAACTCTTTTTATGTATAAAAATAATTTTAAAATATGCTGTTTCCTGGCACTGAAGTCATGGAGGATACAGGAAGGGTTAAAGTCTAGAGACATAGCTCATGTTACCCTACGGTAAAGTCACAACTAGAGAAGCTACATTTGGGGGGGGGGGGGGGGCTATGGTTTACTTAAAAGTTTACAAAGATTTTTGTTAAAAAACAGCCCAAAAAAGTAAGGAAGGGCAACCAGGAAAACACACTGTGGGATTTATCAAATGCCGCAATATATAGAAACAGTGGCAAATCACTAGGTTTCTTCAGGTACATTTAAAACTCTCCATCAGTCTCTCCTTTTTAAAAAGCATGGATCACATGACTGTTTACATCACAGGAAAAATATAACCAACAAATACACATCTGCCACAAACATTTTAATTAACACTGGATGCCAGACAGACAGTCCTTTCTTTGTATGTATAGCAGACAGAAAAAACAAATGCACAGTTTTATTTTAGGTTTCCACTGACTTACTCTAAAAACACTGTGACTCAGTGTGCTCAGTCAGTGTTGGTATCACAGAAAATAGGTTTATTTTCTAAATTCTGTACACGTTACCAAAGTCACATAATGGCACACAAAGCGATATAGCAGTGGTTGGTGATTTCACTGGAGAATGTCATACCCAAAACAAGCATTTCTAATAAAAGACTGCTGTGTCACCCTCTGCAAATGAGCATGTCCATCAGCTGGTCAAATCTACTGACCATGTGCACAAGAAGAAATATTACTGTTGGACAAAGTCACCATGCCATGAACGTAGGATGTTTGCTGACTTCTTGTCTTGGGACAAGGAAGCATGATGCAGAGTGACCTAATGGTGCAAGTGGTTTTAGCAAGCACAATGTACATTACTTGGCTATGTCCCTATAAATTACAAACAAGTGAAACAGATAAATAAATGAAAGCACGGGTAAGATATACATATACAGATTTGTACCAAATTACAGATTCTTGTCACACAGGGTACTAAAAGTGAAAACAACAAGTTAAATTTTCTGTAGATCCCCTCATACTTTCACAGATTGTAGACACTATTATGCAGTTTTCATTTCAGTTTGCTCTCCATCAGGAGAAGTCCTGGACGTTTCTTCAAAATGAAAGCTGCTATTTCAGAAAAGGATCATCTGTGAATCAGACATGTTGTTACAGACACACAGACACACACCTACCTTCAGAAACAGTTTCACCAATATGACTGATGCACACTAAGCAGGGATGCCAGGTGGTAGGGGTGGGGGTTATAGGGTGCATTCAAGACCCCAGGCATTTCTTTTGTCCCCCTGTGATGTCTTCTAAAACTTCTACAACATGAGCTTCCCCATCATCTTCTGTAGCTTGAAAAGGTTTTTAGCCTTATTCAGGTAAAAAGGTACTAACTAGTCACTGAAAGAACCAGACCTTTTAACCTCTCAGCACATGAGGTATGGACAAAAATAATGGGGGGGGGGTGCAAATGTCCAGAAATAGGGACACATTTTAAATAGTGCTCTCATAGATAGCGGTTAGAATAAAAGGTTTTGTGTTAGCATGCATTTTCTGACAGATACCAATGAAGTCAGATGTCTTGTCATTATTTAATAACTTCAGTCCTTACTGATTTGCCAGAAAACCTCAAATGTTATGTGGAACAGACTAAAATATGAGGCAAAAGTCTGGACATTCTATGGAAATGTGTACAGTTAACAGGTACAGAATGAATGGGATGACTGCAAAAACTACTTTGTCCAACATTCTTTACTGCTGACCAAATGAAGGATCAAAGTTAGCGATCAGAAAAACATCTCAAAAACTTAAAAAAAAATAAGAGTACATTAGCTGGCTAATCAGCAGGACACAAGCTTAAGCCATTTGATAAAGCACAAGATGTGAGAATACACACACATGCACATAGGGGCATTAAATGCTTTAGAAAGCACATGCACCTTGTGACTTAGAAAGCAACAAGCATGCATACACTGTGATTTGATTTTGTTATAAACCATAAACACATGCTGTGTAGCTTAAAACCATATTATAAATGTAAATAAACACAATATGATAAACTGCCTTGCAAACACACACTCATACATTTAATAGAGGGCTTATTTTATTTTTTTGCTGTATTTTAGAATTTAGGAAGCCAGAATCCCATCCATGAAGCAACACTTACCAATTAAGACTCCAGCAGCAAACGTAACCCCCAAAGCTGCTGTCCCGATGATTGCTAACTTATTCATATTTGTTGAATAACTTTAACACTCCCAACAATACAATAATAAGGTGAAAAGTGTGTTTCTTCAACAGGCCTTAAACATGAGGTACAAATCCAGTAACAACTGCTACAGTACCGCTTCTGTTTTCTTCAGTGACATTCAGTACATTAACCAAAGAGCTTCTACCAGGCCACTTCACTGCATTTCTTATTTATTCAGTTCCCTTTCCATGTGACACAGCAGACTCTCACTTCCTACTTCCCTTCCCCCAACCTGAAATAGATTATTCTCTTAGATGCTTTTCCTCGTCTGTTAGAAAGCAGGAGACTGCCCTCTAGTGACAGATAGGGATAATAATTAGAATCCTAGAAATAGAATTTTCTGATGTAAAAGGGACAGTACCAACAAAAAAGGTTATAATCGCTTGTCTACCTTTATTCCTTCTGACTACATTAAAATCCAGCGCCTGGACAACGAACAAAAACTTAGGTTGATATAAATGAAAAGCTGACACAGCCCTTGACTATTTTACTGTAAGTGGTTTAAGTTTTCTTCATCCAGGTGTTGCACTCAAGATTTAGTGACTCTGACTGATGCAACCTGGAGAAATGTATCGTGTACCTTAAGTAGATCTGTGTCAGCTTGTCTTAATGCAATATAGAGATTCATTATGCATAGGAAATTTGCACTTATATTGACCCATTCAGTATGAACAGCACATTTAAAACCTTGATTTCTGTATATGCTGTGCATTGCACAATTGTTCTCTGTATAATGCTGTTTATTCAGTTCATTTTTTGTTGTCTTTTTTTTTTTTTTTTTTTGGTGGACCTGAGCTAAACTTGTGGACATTCCACATGGATCACCATTAATCACAGGCATACCTCTCAACCTCTTAGAGCAAAAAATCTCCACAAGGTCACACATAATGGGAGAAAAAAACCCAAAAATAGGGAGCCTTTTTAAATATTGCTCTTACAAACTTAGAAAGTTGACAGATTAACAAGTTTTGCATTAGCATGAATTTTCTGAAGGATATGAAGTCTGAAACTCAAATGTCTGCCATTATTTTCTGAATTCAGTCCTCAATAATTTGTCAGTGATTTGACATAAAAACACACTTTTATGAGAAACAGGTCTAAAATATGAGGCATAAATCTGAATATTCTGCGTAAATCTGGACAGTTGAGAGTTATGATCCTGGTTTAACAAAATTAAAATACAATAAATTAGATAATTCTTCCCAAAGTCTACATCTCTTACTAATTTATTTATATTCCCTTTACCGCCATTTTTTCCTGGGCTTTGTCTGAAAACTACAACAAGACCAGTACACTCAGCTGGTTAAGTCAATTAATCAATCAATCCATCAATAAACACTGTAATAAAAAGCTCTTAGCTCTTCAGTTTTCCTTTCACACACAAAGCACTACAGTTTAGATCCCAAATGCAATACCAGCATTTAAATGCTGAATTTCACTGAAAGGTAATTGGGATTGGCTGATGACGACACCGCCTAACGCTTTGCGCCCTTTGCCTAATCCCTTGTTATGCTACTGTAAAAAGTTAGTTTAATGTAAGGCTGCATATTGGCTCAATTTTTGTGATTTCTACTTTAGAGCTCTAGGGTTTACTCCTAATGACTAAGCATTATTTGGGTGCACAGTGATTTTATTTGGGTAAACATAAATTTGGGCTGATTTTGCCAAAACAGGAACCAAAAGGTAGCAACAACTAGAACATTAAAGAGCAACTCAGTGGAACATTCTATGTTTTAGTAAAACAGTTCAGTGCATTGATTGCTTCAGTGGCAATGCTTAGTGAAGGTGCTAACACGAATCTCCAGGATGATAGTCTTAAATGCACCTTTTAAATCGGGTCTATATTACGTGATCAAATGATTAGGTGATCGAACACCTAAACATCGACCACATAATATCGAAAGCAAAAAACAGCGAATGGCCAATTTAAAGCAGGGAAAGATTTCCCCTGGCCGTTTTGCCATTTTCTCCACTGTGGAGCGATCTCAGAGTTGGTATATTTAGTTAGGGGTGTGTGGGGGGCAAAGCCCCCCACTTAGTTTGGCTGTAAAGTTAATTTTTTTTTGTGACCGGTGGTAACGTTTCCTGGCGACGTTCGCTATTTTGCAGTTCAATATTACGTGGTCGATGTTTAGATGTTCGATCACCTAATCATTCGATCACGTAATATAGACCCTTTTAAATCAGCAATACTACAACAAGGTGTTTTTTTAGCAGGGCTACTTATAACAGTCAGTAATGTTTCTGTCCTGGTAAAAACATAAAAGTCTTTTAACAGGACCATTTTGGATGAGCAAACCAAAGTCTTTTTCATGCTAATCACTTTGGTGACAGAGCTGTCATTAACCAACTCTTGGCCTCAGCTGCCAGGACTTTCACTGGCAGTACTGACTTCCAACGAAGATTCCTATCATGATGCCAAATTTTCCAGCTGTAGAACTCTCTGTGTGCAGTTGGAAACTGAAGGGTGACTTTTTTTTTTGCTCTTCATCTATGAGAATAGTTTATTTATTTATTTATTTATTTATTTTCAGGGTACAGGTTTGGGGGGGGTGTACCAGGTGCAAAACAGCTTTCTACAGCCCTGTTTTTTTTTATGACAATGTTTATTGATTGGCTAATTGATTAATTAAATGATTTAACCAACTGAGCACACTGGTCCTGATCTCCTTTTTTTCCAAAATACTCCAGATTCTGCCAAACTCTTGAACTAGCTGCTTGTGCTGTACTGCAGTTTCCCTGGCCTTATAAAGGCACCACTATGCAGCTTTGTCCCATTACCTGGCAGCAAGTACCATGCTTTAAAGGATTCAGTCCCTATTCCTTGCTTCTCTGCACACCACACTTCCATACATATAAATCTACTTTTCCCTACTTCCGGACACTTCCCTTACCTTAAAGTACAGTACTGGCTTATTAGATGTCCCTACCATTGTCTACTGATACTATATGTGAGGGAATTTTCCATTAGAACCATCACATTATAATACAGATGACCCCCCCAGATTGAATTCCCCAGCTTTAAGCCTACTGTTGGTCTATGAGACATTGATAGACCATCCACATTGTGCTGGTGAACACTGGACTGGTGTTGAAAACAATTTGGACTGCTATGGCCCACAGGCAGAGCTTGGCATTGCCTTCCTTTGGTTGGTGAGGTCACTGAAGGAGGAACTGATCAGTAACCACTGTGAATTCTCTCCCCAGCAAACCCTATGTAAAGTACTGCAGCTTTCTGCTCATTGCCATCCAATTATACACTGGGATAGAAGCTAATAGGACGCCTCGTATTTACTGAGTAGTGCATGTGGATTATTGAAGGTAGTTTCATATTGTCAGTTGCTGTAACAGTAAGTCCATTTTTTTAACATGCTGGCAGGTGAGGAGATTGCAGGTTGCGGACTGTGCTGTGGATGAAAAAAGTGACTTACTAATTTCATTTCATTGGTTTGATTTCTCTAAGTCTTTTGGATTTCTAATACCATGATGGGAATGGACCTCATTCCTAAGTCAAAGTATGATTAAAGTTCATGAAATTAGTATTATTTCAATCTTTGATGTTAAGTAAAATTGTTCTTTGCAACATCTGCAATGTGCCCAGAATTGACTCCTTCTACAATTCATATGGAGTTACATGTATCGGTAGGATATCTGAGTACAGCTGTAAATTATTTTTATGCGATGAATTTGCTCCTACTACTATTGGAACTGGCTGGGCATCCTTCTTCCACATTGTCCTCACTTCTGCCTGCAAATCCTGGTATTTTATGACATTGTGTCTGTCAGCATGTAAGACACTGTAGTCACTTCTTCTTCTTCTTTCAGCTTTTTCCCAGTTAGGGATTGTCACAGCCGAACTCCAGTCTGCTAATGATTGGCAGTAGATTTTTATGGTGCCGAGGTGCCAGCCAGACGCCCAACCTTCAACGAAGGCACGCCTATTCACGCATGACTTTCGAATGCTACTCGACCGTGGGGAGGACATGCAGACTCCACACAGAAGGCGCTCCAACCGAGAATCGAACGGGAGAACCTCTTGCTGTGAGGCGACAACGCTACTGCTGCACCATCGCAGCTTACAAGCCACTGTAGTCGAAAACCAGATATAGTAGTCCATGAAAGGAAGACAAAAGTAGCATTGATTACTAAAATTGCTATACCCAAAGACACTGTAGTCACTGGGTATAGCAATTTCAGTAATCAATGCTACTTTTGTCTTCTTTTCATGGACTACTATATCTAGTTTTCTCACTTCCATTTTTTGAACTGTTGGTAAGAGCTGATCCCATGTGATATAAACTTCTTTATTTATTTATAAATAAGGAGATATAAACTTCTTTATTTATTTAGTAAAGTATTCCTCATGTATTGTCTTAGTCTGATAGTGGAGCTTTTCTCCTCGGGCCTCTGCTGAAAATGGACATGTATCCAGCCAGACTAGCCCGGTTAACAAATGTAAAATAAATAAAATAAATAAATAAATTTATTCTCTATAATGATTTGTAGCTGATGTTTCCAATGCTTTAGCTACATCAATATTGTAATATTTGCATAATCCCCAATGCAACCACATTATTATGCCTTTCAGTATACAGGCCCTCGACCATTATGTATCACACCCAGCAACAAGATGTGTGACTATTTCCAATTCTGTTTTACAAAACCTGTATTTGTCTGTTTCTCCCACATGTTCAATGGAATTTATAAACCAACGTCTACGTAATCCACTATCCTGAGCCACCAATATTAACCTTTTGTCTTTTGGCTTAAATTCACCTCTCCATAACCATTTCTGTGTCAGATCCTGATCGATATGAAGTTGTTCCAGAAGTTTTCTATACTTGCAACTATATTTATGCAATTTCCACATTTTTTGCCTTCACATCTGATCCTTCACCCTGTATTCTTTCTTTTGTTTCTTGGCACATTTAGTTGTTGCCTGATTTTTGTCTACTTTGGTTTGATTTCCATTCCTACTTGACACTGATATGCTTCTGCTAACCTAAGTAGGGAAGTCAGCTTAGACTTTTTCACCTCATGTTTTAAAACTTTCACTATGTTTGGATCTTTGAGGTCAGCAGATATGTATGCAGTCCTACGATTGTAGATCTATACATGTAATCAATTTTGAGGAGGCCCATACCTCCTTTAGAACAGGGAATATATAATTTTGGTATACACTGATTTTTATAAATCATTTGATAAGCGTGAAGCATTTTCTTGTTTTTCTGTCCAACTGATACAGTACCTTTTGGGGTCAGTCAATCAACCCACAATTGTAATAACAGGAAAAACAAATCACTTTATAGCTTGAATTTTGTTCCTAGATGTCAGGACTGTTTTCAGTATTAATTTTATTCTTCTAAAATATTCCTTACTAAGTTTTGTTCACATTTGTTCATGTTTTATTGTCACTCCATCATTAATTCCCAAATATTTATTTGGGGTGGTGTAGTGGTGCAGCAGTAGCATTGTCACCTCACAGCAAGAGGTTCTCCAGTTCAATTCTCGGCTGGGGTGCCTTCTGTGTGGAGTCTGCATGTCCTCCCTGCATTCGTGTGGGTTTCCTCTGGGTGCTCCAATTTTCTCCCAAATTACAAAGACATGCGTCTGGAGCATTTCTCCCCATGCCTCCACTGAAAATTGGCTCATTCCAAGCTGGACTTTTCTGGTTAACAAATATTAAATGAAAATAAAATAAAATGTATACATTCCCTCCTGCTCAAGTTCCTTTATATCATATTCCTGTTCCAGACTGATGGTTTCTTAGTGCTGCAGCTTTCCTGATTAAAGGTTGCCTTTGTACATTTATCAAGATCAAATGACATTCTTATATCATCTGACAAAGTTTTGACCACTTGTAGTTGTGCTTTCAGTTCATCTGATGAACTATACAGTTTTCAGTCATCCACAAAAAGAAGATGAGAAGTCTTTACACGTAACCATGATCTAATCTGTTAAGTAGACAGTTTAATGGTTTAAGGGCAAGACAAAAGAGCAGTGGTGACAAAAAGTCACCCTGGAATATTTCCTTTTGAATTTTTATCTCTGGCTTAATAATTTTGTCCTTTATCATGGCTTAACTGCAAAGTGGTTTGCGACTATTTCATGGTTGCTGTAATGTAGTCAATCAGTGTGGGGTGTATCTATACATTTTAAGCACTCTTTTATCCATGAATGTTGGATGCTGCCAAATGCTTTTTTGTAGTCAGTCCATGCCATACTTAGATTCTTCCCCTTTTTACAGTTCTCCATTATGACTTTATTTAACAACAAATGATCCTTTGTTCCATATGACTTTCTTTTATTACCCTTTTGTTCTACTGCCATGACTGAGTTTTCTTATAAATGACTATAAACACTGTCGGCATTAATATGGTTTATACATCATTGGAAGGCAAGTTATTGGTCTACAGTTTTTGGGATAGTTTGCAGGTTCGATGTAAAGGAGGAATATTGTTTTTCCTGTTGTTAACCAGACTGGTGTCTGTTCAGTGTGTGCATATAAATAGTTCTTACTCATGGCTAAATCTTCGTGTAAACATGTTAATAGTTTTAGCCAGACGTTAGGTACTGCATCTGGGCCTGGGGTTTTCCAGTTAGGAGCTTTTTTTTAATTTTGTTTCAATTTCTTGGGCTTTTACTTCATCCCGTTTCATATCCTGTACATTTGAAAGTCTTACTATTTATTTTAATTCAGTCCATTCAATATCTTTGTTTTGTTCCATAGCGTCTTCATAGATGTTTCTCCAAGTTGTGTCTATTTCTTTTTTTGGTGGTGTTTCCATTCCTTTTCCATTGTTTTCCCAATTCTCTATGAAACTTTTTTGGGTCATCAATGACTTGCTTATGTTTGACTTTTCCTTTATCTTTATCTGCATCTTCTACGTTTTTCTGCCTGCGCCGATATTTTTTAGTTTATTATTTGCTATAGTGTACAATAGATCCTGATCTCTTCTGGTACTGCACATTGCCTTTATTACATCTTTCTAAGTATTTTTGTTTGTTTTCTCTTCTATACTCATCTAACAGTGACACTCCTTGTCTTAATTGCTTCATAGTTTTCTCTGTCCCATATTTCCATGATGGCATTTGATTTCTTCAATCACTTTTCCTTTTTGACTTGTGTTTTTGTGGTAAGAATTTATCTGTTATTAATTTAGCCGCACAGTAATATATCCTATTTACTTCTGTTACATCACATGAATTTCTGTTAATACTCTTGATTACTGTGTTTATTTGTTTTATCAGATGGCTAACATGTTGGATCTTATTGACTTTCTGTAATCTGTTTCTTTCGTCGATCTTAATATGTCTGTCCATCCCTATTATATCAAACAACTCTTCCCTTACATGTTTTTCTTCTAAACTAAGGGCACATTCTTTATTTTGCAATTCCTCTAGGTATTCTACAGAAGGTTCCAGAACATCTCCCCATGACATATTCTCTTCAGTTGCATCCAGCATTATCTGTTGCTCTTTCATATGGCGGCTCACTGGCATATCACACCACAACACTGACTGTGTCAGAATTGCCAGAATTTCTTGCTCCTTCCCGTGCTGTGCAATTCCAACTGAACTTCGGCACTGGTTTCAGAGTATCGTTATATGGCAACTGATCAGATGCTTCCAATTCCATCTGCTTCTCCTTAATTTTGAAACTAATTTTTCTATCATGCTGTAATGTTAACAGTGTTGGATTTTCAACACTAAATACTTCACTTCACAGGTAAACCAGTTTCTATTTCTTTATCCGCCTCTCTTACTAATCCTCTTTTCTGCTTTCTCCCTTTGTTTTCTTGTTTTTTTGTCTTGTAAAATTTTACATACCTAGATGCCTTTGCCTGTATTTCTCTTCAAATATCTTTGGTGCTGTTTTTTGTATTGATTAGTTTTCCTTTCTTCTTTGAATAAATATTGCACCATATTAAATTTCTTTATCCTTTCCATGTACATATTTCTTCATCAGATGTCTCAAACTCATCCTGTTTCTCCTTACTTTGGGGACTCACTGCTCTATCATACGGTCGAACGTCAAAACAGTTTTCGTTCAACATATCGAAAGTAAACCGCAAAAATTAAAAAAAATGAACAGGACACAATGTCGAATCCGGTGATTGAATTCAGCAGATTCAACATTGTTTCTGAACACACCATGTGATGTCAGTGTAGGAGTTAATGTAAACAAAACTCCTATAGCTGACATCACGTTTTTGCAGGGGGCTCCGAGATCCCCTTTTGTGATCTTACTTTCCATATTGCGAAATTTTCCATATCTGGGTTCCTTTGCCTGTATTTCTCTTCAAATATCTTTGAAGCTGTTTTTCTTGTATTGATTAGCTTGGCTTTCTCCTTTGCATAAATATCGCACCATATCAGATCTCTCTTTCTTACATATGCCTTTTTTATATCTTTCAAAAATTTCTAGATTTTGTTCTTTATATTTTTGCACTTCCTCCGTCGCTTCTTTTTCCAAATAGTCCAAAGTCTCTTGGCATATTATTTTTCATGATTCTGTTGTATTAATGAACATGAACATTTGCATTTGCAGCTTTTGACAGTTTTTCTTGTGCAAGTATTTTTCTTTCATCTAATTTCTCTCTTAATCTTTTTGAATATCTTCTATCTGGAAATACTGGACTCTTTGCATAATAGTAACAATGCATAATTTCTTTCATATCCTGAATAGTCCACTCTATCATCTTTATGGCTTTTTTTTGTGCTGTCAGTTTTGTGGACTATTACTTTCTACTACAACAGGTGGCCATCCTCCCCCTAGGCCTGTCCTAGCCCCATCGTACAAATGTTTCCATGTCTTGAGGATTCTACACTGTCATTTTTTCCAGTCTTGGCACCAGTGCACCTACCAGGACTGGGCACTTTTTTTATCTCAGTACTTGTGCACCCAGCTGTCTTTTTATTTTTGAACCTACTTCTGTCCATATGCTATATGCAATACAATATACATATCACTCTTGTCTTGCTGAGAGTTTGTAAAACAGGGTCCATCTCATGAAGGTACTCACAAAGATTTGAAGCTGAATTCAGTTCAGGAAAGTCTACTCTCCTTTGCTTGCTGATTTTATCATCTCTCCATTTGGACCCCCTTTCCTCAGTATAAAGATTGCCCTTAAGGGCTACTGTACATTTTTGTTAAACAAATTGGAAAATGTTATAAATATGCTGGCAGGCATACAGATGGAGAAACAGTAGCTGTGGCTAAAACCAACTTGCTCTCTTCACTTGTCAGTTTAAATTCCTTCACTAAGAGCTACTGCGCATTCATGTAAAATGGATTGGTATATTTACTTTTTGTTTAATATGCTTGTAGACAACAAGGTGGGCAGTTAACTGTGGTGTGTGTGTGTGTGTGTGTGTGTGTGTGTGTGTGTGTGTGTGTGTGTGTGTGTATGTGTGTGTGTGTGTATGTGTGTGTGTGTGTGTGTGTGTGTGTGTGTGTGTGTGTGTGTGTGTGTGTGTGTGTGTGTGTGTGTGTGGTGGGGGGGGGGGCTGTCCATTCTTTCACAACCTCTATTTTTCTGTCTCTGGGGATTAATTAACATTCTTTTAATAATATATCCCAGGTACCTAACCTCATCATTCTATGTTTAGATTTGGAGCAATATCAATATTCCAGTCTTCCTTAACAAATCCAGTACTGCTTGAAATTTAGGAAGGCGAGATTCAGTGTGGATAATTTATTTTGTATCCTGAATAGTCTGAGAGTTGGTGCAGGGGGTTTATGGCTCTGATCTGTAGTTCATGTGGTACTGGGTTTGATTCTGTCAGCCTGCATTTGCCTACTGTGTGATCATGTCAAGTCAGTTAACTGGAAGTTGTTCCCAGGTCACCTGTAAAAAGTACTTTTTGTCTCCCAGAAGCTGCCCCTTCTCTGGAATAGACTCCCCATATATGTCAAACAAAGTACGCCAATGATCCTCTTCAAGAGAAACCTTGATGAGTAAACGGGAAACCACAAATCTGTCCCAGGGTTTCACCCGTGTCCCTCATTGACAGGGGTGACAGGTGCTGATTGAGGTCAGGTTTCTTTTTTGGGGATAAACCTTTGGCTAGACTTGTAAGGACCTCCAGGCCATTAGCCTAGTAACCTCCTATGATCCTATATCATCCAAGTAAGTTGGACTCATGGACACTCAGCAACTAGCTCAATAGTCATCAGAATGTGGATAGGCCTTCATGGAAACTGATGAAAAAGATGGTATACTGAACAGACCCTTTACTAAAGAAAATGATGCAGTCTTCATCTTAACCTCTCTGGCTAAGGGAATCTGCCAGTATCAGTTTGTCAAATCCGTGGTTGTAAGAAACCTCTCTTTACTCCGCCTTTCTACAAACTTTTCTAACTTGGTAGCTGTTAAACTTGGAGATGTTGAGTTTTCTAAAGTTGTTACAGAATAAGGCAGTACTGTTCAGTTTTGGCACTAGTACACCTGGACTTGTAGACAGTACTGTCCGGTTTAGGCATTAGTACACCAGGACTTTCAGACAGTACTGTTGGTTTAGGCACTAGTACACCAGGACTTTCAGACAGTACTGTCCGGTTTTGGCACTAGTACACCAGGACTTTCAGACAGTACTGTCCGGTTTTGGCACTAGTACACCAGGACTTTCAGACAGTACTGTCCGGTTTAGGCATTAGTACACCAGGACTTTCAGACAGTACTGTCGGTTTAGGCACTAGTACACCAGGACTTTCAGACAGTACTGTCCGGTTTTGGCACTAGTACACCAGGACTTTCAGACAGTACTGTCCGGTTCTGGCACTAGTACACCTGGACTTGTAGACAGTACTGTCCGGTTTAGGCACTAGTACACCAAGACTTTCAGACAGTACTGTGCGGTTTTGACACTAGTACACCAGGACTTTCAGACAGTACTGTCCGGTTTAGGCATTAGTACACCAGGACTTTCAGACAGTACTGTCGGTTTAGGCACTAGTACACCAGGACTTTCAGACAGTACTGTCTGGTTTAGGCATTAGTACACCAGGACTTTCAGACAGTACTGTCGGTTTAGGCACTAGTACACCAGGACTTTCAGACAGTACTGTTTGGTTTTGGCACTAGTACACCAGGACTTGTAGACAGTACTGTTTGGTTTTGGCACTAGTACACCAGGACTTTCAGACAGTACTGTTTGGTTTTGGCACTAGTACACCTGGACTTGTAGACAGTACTGTCCGGTTTAGGCACTAGTACACCAAGACTTTCAGACAGTACGGTCCAGTTTAGGCACTAGTACACCAGGACTTTCAGACAGTACTGTCCGGTTTAGGCATTAGTACACCAGGACTTTCAGACAGTACTGTCGGTTTAAGCACTAGTACATCAGGACTTTCAGACAGTACTGTCGGTTTAGGCACTAGTACACCAGGAATTGTAGACAGTACTGTCTGGTTTTGGCACTAGTACACCAGGACTTTCAGACAGTACTGTCCGGTTTAGGCACTAGTACACCAGCACTTTCAGACAGTACTGTCTGGTTTAGGCACTAGTACACCTGCACTTGTAGACAGTATTGTCTGGTTTTGGCACTAGTACACCAGGACTTTCAGACAGTACTGTCCGGTTTAGGCATTAGTACACCAGGACTTTCAGACAGTACTGTCCGGTTTAGGCATTAGTACACCAGGACTTTCAGACAGTACTGTCTGGTTTTGGCACTAGTACACCAGGACTTTCAGACAGTACTGTCTGGTTTTGGGACTAGTACACCAGGACTTTCCACTCACTAGTTGACTCTTTGATTACGTCTAGCCTTATCATTCTTTAACTCTTCTTATAACTGCTTGTTTCTTTGTTCTAGATATTTTAGGGGTTTAAGTTAACATTTCCCTGATAACTGTTTCTATATGGTGTTTAATAAGAGTTCTTCTACTTGGTAATCCAGAGAAAAAAAAATGTTTATTTCCTGGAAGAAATTCTTGAATTTCTTGCTTCTACAATTTTTAGAGGGTTCCCAAAAAATGTGTAGACTCAGGTTTGGCTAAAAGATCCAGTATGCAAAGGCTTTATTGCAGATAGAAAATATACATAAGTGCTTTCATAGCTGAAACTGCTTCTTCAGTTGTAATAAAAAACACACATTCATACTGCCATTAAATAGTACAATCAATTAAGAATGTAGCCAGTCATAGCATACCCACAATTTAAAGTTCTACCACCCTTCATAAACATACTAAAAAACTACAAGACTGGAAAAACTCCCTTATCAGCCTCAACAAAAAGTTGATATGCCTCATGAAATCCCCTAAAGCTAGCTATGAAAACAGAATTGCAGCAGATAGTAAAGACAACCACAAGGCCTTCTATAGTTATGTGAAGAATCTCCACAGCCAATCTGTACCTGGACTAGACTAGTTACAGGAGACATGGGAAACAAGCTCAAACGCAGGCTTTTAAACCAGAAAAGTTGAAAGAGATGGAAAAACTACCCAAACGGCCAATAACTACAACTCACTAAGCTAAGCATCAACCCCTATATCACTAGGTGGGTTGCAAACTGGCTCACACATTGAACCCACAGTGTGAAAGTAGCTGACTACAAGTCAGACTGACGATTAGTTAAGAGTGGAGTCCCACAGGGTTTGGTCCTGGTTTCTCTGAAGTCCAGGCCAACAAGAAGGGACTCTGGCTGACAAAGTTCGCAGACGATTGCAAGTTGGGAGCTATTATTAACTTCCCAAGTGATGTTGACATCCTACAGAATGGCCTCACTGAGACTGACTGGTGTCAGAACCATGGCCTTAAGCTCAATGCCAGAAAATGTGTCATTATCCCCTTTGGGAAAAACCCGGTTCCCATGAATTACCACACTGATGTTAGTCCACTGAACACAGAAGGCGTTATAAGAGATCTGGGAATACAGGTTGACAGCAACCTCTCTTTTGATCACCACATTGCCACTGTGGTCAGCAAGTACTTCTATGTGACACATCTCATTACTAAGGGTTTTGCATCCAGGAAGAAAGAGGTCATAGTCTCCCTCTACTCTTCCCTCATTAGGCCAATCATCGAGTATAACTCCCCATTTGGCATGTACCTCACTAGACACCTGCAACAACTGAAGAGGCCACAAAAGTACCTCACAAAGAGGATCCCAGGCCTTAAACACTTGTACTATATTGACAGACTCAAAACACTCTAACTATTCTCTGTCTTATATCGCCTACTTAGAGGCAATTTCTGCTTGACTTAAAAAGCCATGTCTGACCTAGCTCTGTTAGAAATGCTACATCTAAAGAAATCCCTATCCCTCCACACTACATGCTTCAGAGACCTCAACCTCATTACCACAATCAACAGAACATGCTGGAGGGACAGGTTCATAGCCCAGAGACTGCCCATACTATGGAATATACTTCCCATACATGTCAAGCAGAGCATCTTGATGAGTGGATGGGAAATAGAAAATTCACCCCGGGGATAACTCCAGTGGCTCTACTCGACAGAGGCACTGGGAACTAAGGTCGGGTGGCACGATGCCAGGGTAATCCTATGGCTAGGCTTGTAAAGGCCCCAGGGCCATCAGCCTAGTACACACCTATGAACCTATTACAAAAAAATAACCAATACAAATATATAAAAATAATTACATAATCTTACATAATCTTGGTATTTGTAAAAACTATCTTAACAAAGGTCTGGCCTTGAGCATGGGTATAATGGGGACCTTATCATTGAGACCATGGTCAAAATCACTTCTTAGTCTAATAATCCATTTTCCTTCAAGTTGTTCTGTTAAATTTCTCACATTGCCCCCACGAATATCCTCATACGCTCTCCCAATAACCAAGAACTTGAAGCTATGCTGAATTGTGGTCTCTTTAGCATGTTTGGCTAAGGCATTGGTCATGGTAAATTATTAATATGATATAAATGTTATTTAATTCTATGTTTCAAAGCCCTATCTGTCTTCCCTACATAGAATATGTGACATACCACACAGTGTGCTAAATAGAAAACATGCATAGATTCACAATTGGCACCAACATCAAATACATAACTATTGTGCTGGTTGGGATGTAAAAAAGCCCCTGTACTATCCAAATACTTGCAAATACTGCATCTACCACAGGGTTTGGTATAATACAAACCACTGGTGTCTATATTCTTCTTAGGGTAGCATAGTTGTCTTTTCAAAGGCTTCATGTTTTTAAAAAAGAATCTTGGCTATTCACCTAATATTTCCTTTATATCATCATCAGTTGTTAAAACAGGCCAAAATTTCTTAAAAACTTGTATAAATGAATTAACATTACTAGAATGATGTATTGGCACTTTTAAACAGCTTTTTCTTTTACTTTTAGTTCTATTCTCTTCAAAGTTAACTTCACTATTAACTATTAGCCAAAGAAGTATCCAAAAATAGGGTTTAGCTGAATCATCTACAGTGTGGTATACCCCATGCTCACTATAACCTTTATCAACAAATGACCTAAGTCATTGGTTTGTCTATAAAAATCTTCATCCTTAACATTGTCTAGAGGCTCAGAAAGCCTGATTTTTAACCACATTCCTAAAATATGTGATGATGCATACTATTTCAAAATAAAAGATGCTTGCAATGACAGGGTTTTCTGTGCAGCTTTTCATATATTTTTATTGTTTTTTTTTTTTGTAATAGTTGTCAGTATGTTTATGACTGGTATAACTTTAAATTGTGGGTATGCTATGATAGGTTGCATTCTTGATTGTACTATTTAATGGCAGTATGAATGTGTGTTTTTTATTACATCTGAAGAAGCAGTTTCAATTGTGAAAGCACTTAGGTCTATTTTCTATCTGCAATAAAGCCTTTGTATACTGGATCTTTCAGCCAAACCTGAGTCTACACATTTTTGGGGAATTATCATTTGTTTTATACTGTTTTGTGGACTGGGAAACTGATGATTATTGGTGGTTCTTTTCTTCTCCGTAATTTTAAGAGGGTGTCATCCACCACTCCTTTGTCTGTGGACAATTTTCATCTACCTTGCTCATAGTTTGTAATCTAAGATATTACATTAACCACATTTGTTTGTGTTTCTTTACAGGGCTTCAATACATTTATGTAATTAATTTGCTTACTACCTCTGTTTTCTGTCTGTCTCATTTTATAGATTACCACACTTTTCCATTTGATTACTTCATAAAGCCTCTGCCACTTAGCCAGGAATGTGTTTTTGATTGTAAATGCCGATATCAAACCCAGGTCTCCTATTTTATGTTCCTTTTTTTGGGCATTTCTCTGTTAGACTCCTCACTGACTGGATTGTGACCTCTCAGTGTGCTTCTGCACAATGAGCAATAGCAGTTTCCTTCTCTCCCATAAACTGGTGTAATCCTTCACAACACTCTTAAAAGGGGTGTCCTCCTTCCCCCATGCCTCTTTTGCTATACCCAACAGCCATCTAGGACACATACCATATAACAGTTCAAAGAAGCTAAATCCTATAGAGGCTTCAGGTGCCTGCTTGGTGTAGAACGTTAAACTGGACAACATTCGGAACCGTTTTTTCCTGTGTTTTTCAAGTGACCTTTCTTTAAATAGATTGTGGTGTTCTGTTAAACTGTTCCTCCAAATCATCCATTTGGGAAGTACAGGATGATTTCAGGGATAAAAAGTGTGAATTGGTCTGTCAGCATCTCCTTCTCTATCCCTACCTGGAGAATAATAGTACAAGTATTTTGCAATCATTTATGAATTGGCAGTTCATAGGTTCATAGGTTCATAGGTGTGTACTAGGCCAATGGCCCTGGAGCCTTTACAAGCCTAGCCCATAGAAGTGCCCTGGCATCATGCCACCATTAGTTCCCGGTGCCTCTATCAAGTAGAGCCACTGGAGTGATCCCGGGGGTGAACTCAATATTTCCCATCCACTCATCAAGATTTCTCTTGAAAAGGGCCAGTGAGGTGCTCTGCTTGACATATATGGGAAGTCTATTCCAGAGCATGGGCAGTCTCTGGGTTATGAACCTGTCCCTCCAGCATGTTCTGTTGATTGTCGTAATGAGGTTGAGGTCCCTGGAGTGTGTAGTGCGGAGGGATTGGGATTTCTTTAGGTGTAACATTTCTAACAGGGCTGGATCAGACATGGCTTTGTAATTGAAGCAGAGATTGCCTCTTAGTAGATGATAAGAGAGAGAGAAAAGTTGGAGTTTTTTGAGTCTGTCCATGTAGGGCATGTGTTTAAGGCCTAGGAGGAAAGTAAGCTGAGGAAACCCAGAAGCACAGTCCAGCACTACTAATATATACTGGTGTCAATTGCTGTATACAGCTAATAAACCCACAATGCCTTTCAAACAGTACTCTGATTATAGTTATACGAATTAAGGGATTTCTGAGTCATGAGTTCAGGGCAATCGTAAATTGGCTAGGACCCTTGCTTTAGTCCTGTCCATACCCAGATATCTATCCCCCCCACATGTCCACAGGCCATTTTCATGACTATTCTTCTAAATAATTTGGGTACTAATATCTGTCATATAATCTGCTCTCTAATTTGTTATGCACTAGGTTTATTTTGGGGTCCTAATTAAATCAGTGAACACTTAAAATAGCGAACACTGTTTAATCAACCCTTTTTAATCGAAACGGCGAAATCCCAAATGCACAGAACAGAGATTTTTTTTTTCCCAGAGAAAAAAAATCACTGGGCCATTTTTGGGACTTTGCCATTTCCTCCACTCTGGTGTAATCACAGAGTTGGTATATGTAAGTAGGGGGGTATGGGGGGCAAAGCTCCCCACTTTATTTTGTGTTTGGGTTTTTTTTTTTTTTTTTTTTTTTTATGGAGCAGTGTTTTTTTTTTTACCTGGGAAAAAAAAAATCGCTGTTCCGTGTGTTCGGCATTTTGCCGTTTTGATATTTTAGGGTCGATTATACAGCATTCGTTATTATAAGTGTTCGCTGTTAAAATATAAACCCTTTATTTTGTATCTCAAAGTATGACTAAACTGGTGATGGCCCAATGTTTTTTTTAATCACACTATTAAACATAATTAATTCTGAGGCAGCTGCAACACTGAGAAGAAGTCTGTTCTGCTAGCGAATTCATCAAATTCTGCAAACAAATATCTCAATATCCGCGTAACAACTCTGGGTCTCAGCTGCCAGGACTTTCACAGTACTGAATTCCATCTAAGTTTTCTCTGTAGGAGCTGTCTGTTCTGGCCTCAGCATGTCTCTTTACAAAATACAGTAGACTCCTCTAGACTACTGAACTAGCTATGTCTGCCATACTGCAGATTCCCCAGCCTTATAAAGATGCAGGTGTACAGCTGTTTGACATTACCTGGTGGCAGGCTGCTTTAAAGTGACCAGTCTATATTCTGTGCTTCAGTACATTCTCTAATGCATGCACATCCATTTCTTTACTTTCATATACTCAATTTAACTTTAAATGCAGTGCTGCATGTCCCTACCTACACCTCCCAATGCTACCTGCTGGGCATTCTCCTGGTGGAAGCATCACTCCCATGTTTGATTCCACTGTTTGTCCAGAAAGCCCCTTCTATGCATCCATTACTATCTGAATGACAACGCCTCCTTTTGTTACCCCACATTGTGCCCTTTTATATTTTCAGATTACACCCTCTGCTTTTAAATCACTCTTGTTTTTTCTCACTGAAAAGGGACATCATCTTCAACTTTACTTGTGTGGATGAAATGCAATTTAACTTCCTCTGTGGTGATTAAAGGATTCTATAATGCTCTGCATGTTTCTCACAGGATCCATGTTAGTCTTTTTCTTCTTAATTTGTATACTTTCTAGAGTGAACCGGGAACTTTGCAGCCTTTCTTTAACAGTCTCCATCCTGTTTATGACTTCATGGTGATACAGTCTTTGTAGATCAGGTCTTGCCTAATGTAATGGGTTTCCTTATATATCCCAGTACTTCTCCCCCATAGACCAGTATCCCCCCCCCCCCCCACACACACACACACAAATACCTCACACATGCACACACAAACCCACACAACATCCCAACACAAGACACACAAACATACACACAGACACATGTTCGCAGACAGACACATACACACACACATATGGACAGACACAACACCCCACCCACGCACACACACAAACCCACACAACACTTCACCCACACAAGATACACAGGCACACACAAACCCACACACTTCAGACACACAGGAGACGCATACAGACACAGACACCTACTGACAGACACACTGACACACACACACACACACATACACACACACACACACACACACACACACACACACACACGCACACACACAGGCACACGCACACATACAAACCCACATGACACCCCCCACCCCCCAGCCCCACACACACACGACGCACAAACACACATGTACATAAAAACAGACACAAACACACACACACACACACACACACACACACACACACACACACACACACACACACACACACACACACACACACAAATGCACACAATACTCTCCCCTCACCACAAATACAGACATAAAGCAGCTTTATCTCATTAATGTCTATTTTACATCATGTCATACAGCTGACCTATATCTCTTTGTATTTCTGTTATTGAATTACAGAGTGTGGCTTTATTCCTTGGGGTTTTGTTGCTTGTCAGATTAACTTTCTGTTACTTGACATCAGCACAAAACTGTGACCCATTAACAGTTTCTCTAACCTTGCCAAGCCAAACAATGCAGAGTCCATGTTCTATATTCACTGGGTTCTGTCATCCAAGCTGTTTTAACCCGTGCAATTTACATCATAGTAAGGTATGTGCATTGACCCAAGGATATTACTGGTTTAAGTAAATATATTTGATGCAGATCTGTCTAATTGTCAGCCCATAAAACAGTGTTTCACTGTCGGCAAGCACAAAGGAAACTGTTATTCATTTTTTTTTTTTTTTTGGGGAGGGGTATACCACATATACATTCTTCAATGTGGGGTGTACACATTTTTTATCATGCTATTAAATATAACTAGTTCTGAGGCAGCTGCAACATTGTGAAGAAATTATAAAATCAAATGTTCCAACAAAAACCAAGCTGCCACCAAGACTGATAAAAACAAACAGAACTTTATTCCAGAGGATATGCGCTTTCACACCTAGTGCTTCATCAGATCCTTAAAAATATCACAAAATCATGACATCTTATATAATACAAAATCAACTAATTACCCAATCAAATAAGAACATCAATTAAGAACAACAATTACTGATGTATACTACGCTTCTTCAATGCAGGTTTTAAAGGTACAGATGAATTAAGCACAGGCAGCTTATCTGCCTGCACCCTCACAATCCATTTGGCTTCAATGTTCTCCAGTCTGTTGTTAAAATAACCTCTTCTCTTACTAGCATGTACAATACGCAAAACACTGAAGGCAAAGGAGTGCCCAGGTGTCAAAGAAACATGTTTAGCTAATGCATTCAATAAATTCAAGTGTGTGATATCACCCATGTGTTGCAAGATACGTTCCTTTAACATTCTAACTGTCTTGCCCACATAAAAACATACACACAACTTACACCTAACCAAATAAATCAAACCTTTTTATAGGTTCATAGGTTCATAGGTTCATACTAGGCTATCTGCCCTAGGGCATTTATAAGCCTAGCCAGAGTGTGTTTGGCTTTCGACACCCATTTTAAATTAATTTTGCTATGCCTTTTTTTGAGGTTAGTATACTGTGCCTCTGTCTAACAGTGACACAGAAGTGATAGCCGGGGTAAACCTATGATCTCCCATCCACTCATCAAGATTCCTCTTGAAGAGAGTCAATGTGGGACTCTGCCTAACCTGGACTGGGATTTTATTCCAGAGTGAAGGGAGCCTCTGGGTTATGAATCTGTCCCTCCAGCATGTCCTATTTATTTCAGTGCTGAGGTTCAAGTCTCTCGAGCGCATAGCTCGATGGGATTTGGATTTTCTGAGGTGCAGCATGTCCATTAATTCCGGTTGGACATGGCTTTATCGTCAGGCACAGATCGCCTCTGAGCAGGCGGTATGCCACTGAGTAGAGCTGGAGTTTCTTTAACCGGGCAGCATATGGCATCTGTTTGAGCCCTTTGATCCTCTTGGTGAGGTACTTTTGGGGACTTTCCAGTTGCTGCAGGTGTCTGGTAAGGTACATCCCAAAAGGGGCATTGTACTCAATTATGGGCCTGATGAGGGATGAGTAAAGAGGCACGATGACCTCCCCTGATCTAGGTGTGAATCCCTTCATGATTAGGTGGGCTATATAAAATGTTTTTCTAACCACTTTGGCCACGTGGTTGTCAAATGAGAGATTGCTATCAACTTGGGTCCCCAGGTCCCTAATGACTTCTTCTGTACTTAATGGATTACCACCTATGTGGTAATTTGTGGGCACTTTGTTTTTGCCAAAGGGGATGACTATACACTTTTTGGTGTTTAGCTTGAGGCCATGGCTCTGGCACCAGTTGTCTGTTTCTATGAGGCCCTTTTGGAGGATGCTTGTGTCGGCTGGAGAGTTGATTATGGCGCCCAGTTTGCAGTCATCTGCGAACTTGGTCAGCCACAGTCCTTCCGTGTTGGCCTGTACCGAGAAATATATACCAAACAAGAGAGGTCCCAGGACTGAGTCTTGTGGGACGCCACTTGTAACTGGTTTGGAGTCTGACATGGCTCCAGCAATTCTAACCATGTGGGTTCTGTCCTTGAGCCAGTTTGCAACCCATCTAGTGACATAGGGGTTTATATTTAAGCTGGTGAGCTTATCTATAATGCCCAAGTGGTGTATTGTATCGAAGGCTTTTGCGAGGTCCAGGTAGGCTGTGTGGACCACCTTCCTCTCGTCAATGGCCTTGGTGACTGTTTCAAAGAAATCGACCAGGTTTAAGAGGCAGGATCTGCCCTTAACAAAGCCAAACTGGGTAGGATCCAGTGTCTGTAGGTCCCCAATATCTTTATTTATGAGGTCCATGATGATCCTTTCCATAGCTTTGCAGACCAAGCTAGTCAGGCTTATGGGGCGATAGTTTCCAGGATCCGTTGAGGCACCACCTTTGTGGAGAGGGACCACTGTTGCTGTACGCCACTCTTTGGGTACATATCCTGTAGTAAGGCTAAGATTGAACAGTAGTTTCATGTTTGGGTTTAGCTCTTCTTGGAGTTCATGTAGGGCAGCCGGGACACCATCTGGTCCCATTGATGCTGTGTTTTTGCTTTGGAGAGGGCGGCTCTTACCTGAGCATCTGAGATGTCAGGGGGGCAGCACTCTGTTGGGATAGATATTTGCCCTTTTGGTGGGGAGGTGGGGGAGACGTTTGCACTGAACCTGTCAGCTAGGATGTTGGCAATGTCTGTGGGCTCTGTGTATTTTTTGTCATTCTGGACTAATTCTGAGCATATCTGGGAATTCCCACCCAGGTTCCTAACATAACTAAAGAAAGCCTTGTGATTATCCTTAGTGTCCTGTGCAATTTTTCTCTCGAAGCTGGCCTTAGGCTGTAGTTTTTTGCTAATACTGATCAGAGATGCCTTCCCTTTTTGGGATTTTGCTCTATCATGTAGTAGCTTCCTCCTTCTATTGTATAGTTTGTTTATGGCTGGGGTCCACCAGACAGGACGTCTGCCTTTGGAGGATTGGGTCTTGGTTTTATTTGGGATTGCATGATCCATGCATTCCTGAAGGTGTTTATAGAATGCGTTTATAAAGGATTCTGCAGTCTGGGCCGTATTTTCCACAGGCCCGGGGGCTTTGAAGGATTTCACCTTGGTTTTGGGGCATGTGAAATTTGCTTTAGAGAAGTTTTTCACTATGGTTTTCTGGGCAGGGGGTGGGGTCGGGATGTGAATATCCAGTGAGATTAGTTTATGGTCTGATCTTACCAGTGAGGGATACACTTCTGGTCTGGAGCATAGTGTCCCCATGTTGGTGATGATCAGGTCCAGTATGTTTTCCCCTCTTGTGGGAGTGGTAACAAGTTGTTCCATAGCATTTGAGTTTATAAATTCTAGGAACCTTTGGGCTAGGGTGTTGGAGCTAGAGTAATGCTCCCAGTCTATGTCTGGGTAGTTGAAGTCGCCCAATATAATGGTGTTTGGAGAGACCTTCATATTTTCCAGTATTCTCAGGAAGGACGAGTGGGGTTCCTGTGTTTGGGAGGGTGGTCTGTAGCAGGCTATAAACTGGAAGGCAGTTTTACCCACAGTTAGTTGCACATGGATAGTCTCTGATGCTTCGTGCTGTGCCACCAACCTGGAGGTGTGGGTATCTTTGATGAATATTGATACTCCCCCTCCTTTTGTGGTTCGGTCCAAGTTTTGGGGCCGAAAAGCATGGTATGAGGTATAACCTGGTAGTGCTGGGGTGCTCTCGGGAGCCTTGAACCAGGTTTCTGTTACTGCACAGATATCGATGTTCTCCATGCTAAGGAGAGTTTCGAGTGCGTGCATCTTGAGGTTTGACCTACAATCAGCATAAAAACATGGTTTAAAAAAATATTCAATAGTAGGATGCTGAAAAGCTTTTACTATAGAAATAAAACTGCAAGCTTTACACACCTCTTTTAAAAGGAATATTCATGCTAATACTAACATTAATGTGAGGTTGTCCCTTACTTATGATAATAACATTCAGCAAGTTTGTAATATGGTCAGGAAGTACTGGCCCATCTTACTTTCTGATGATAAAGTCAAGGATATAGTGAGTGACAAACCATATTATATTTTTAGGAATAATTTTTCTCTTAAAAGAAAACTTTGTTATAAATATCCTCATGTTTCTTTGCCTGTATCTGATCGTGTAGGTACTTTCAAGTGCAGGAATTGTAAAGCTTGCAGTTTTATTTCTATGGTACAAGGTTTTCAGCATCCTACTATTGAATATTTTTTTAAACCATGTTTTTTATGCTGATTGTAGGTCTAAAGGTTTGATTTATTTGGCTAGGTGCAAGTTATGTGCATGTTTTTATGTGGGCAAGACAGAATGTTAAAGGAACGTATGCACATGGGTGACATTAAATTCTTGAATTTATTGAATGCATTAGCTAAACATGTTTCTTTGGCACCTGGGCACTCTTTTGTCTTCAGTGTTTTGCAGATTGTACATGCTAGTAAGAGAAGAGGTGATTTTAACAACAGACTGGAGAACATTGAAGCCAAATGGATTGTGAGGGTGCAGGCAGATAAGCTGCCTGGGCTTAATTCATCTGTACCTTTAAAACCTGCATTGAAGAAGCATAGTATACATCAGTAATTGTTCTTAATTGATGTTCTTATTTGATTGGGTAATTAGTTGATTTTGTATTATATAAGATGTTGTAATTTTGTAATATTTTTAAGGATCTGATGAAGCACTAGATGTGAAAGTGCTTATCCTCTGGAATAAAGTTATATTTGTTTTTATCAGTCTTGGTGGCAGCTTATCCAAATAGGGCATTTAGGGCCAGGCTTTTACAAGCTAGCTCTAATGATCATAAAGCTTAAAGTATGTGTAAGTACAAATAAGAAGCAGAACAGAACATTCTGGATGATGATAATGACTGTGAGTTGTATAGAAAGTATTTAATGGCAAGGAAATTTGTAATTGTATTATATTTCTACTTTGTATGTAAAGGAGGGTGAGAAGATGGCTGATGCGAGCATGAGATAGAACTGAACTACTGTGTCATAGATAGAGGGTGTATAAAAGATTTGTCTGGGATACTGTTGTGATGTCCAAGATGAATAATAACAAAATTCTGGTTTTGTGTATGAACACACAATTGACTGTGACAAGCAGTATCTAAGCTTTAGAGGCGTACCTACGCACATGGTCTGTTGAGGAGCTTTAATGTGAAATTTGAATGTTGTGTTATTGTATGAGCCAGTGAAGTGCTTTTCAGGTTTTTTGCCATTTTCTTCACTGTGGTGTGACAGTGGAGCCAGTATTTATAATTTAGGGGGTGCATGGGGAGGCATAATGTGGATGATGGAAGAATTTAGGCAAAACTGTAATGCTGTAAACGGTAGTTTTAGTTGTTGTGTAGTTGCTTTTGCATTCCAGTTGTATTATAGTGAAAACAAAGGAATGATGAGTCATCTGGATACTAGCAGAGTTTTACCAGTACATATGGATGCCACATTGTTAACAAATACTGTGAAGATGAGTGAGCCCAGGCTGGACCTTTGAATGGTACCTCGGGTGGGAAGGATACACATGTTTCAGTGGACAGCTTGGTCTGTGTTCAGTAGGTAGCTTGTAAACTAGACTAGCTTGCTATATGTTAATTGTCCATAGTGTTTAATATCTTTAACTCCCACTGTAGGCTCTGTGTAACAACAGTTCCCCATTGAAATGTCAGCACTTGTAATACCGAGTGCTGACTTGCCACAAAAAACAAAACAAAAAAAAAAAAAAAACACAAAAAATGCAGGACAGGTGTGAGAGTATTGAACAGTGTTCTTTTCCTTTAAACTTCTGTTTGGGAGGAGTGCAATCCCCCACAGCTCCAAATGTATATATACTAACTCTGGCATCACCATACCATGAAGAAAATGGAATATTCTAAGAAATAGCCATCTCAGACTTGATATATGTAAGTCCATTTTTTCGACCATTCAGCCAAAACTTATCCAGTGAGTAATAACTATAAGTACCCAAGTTGCTAAATTTGCAGCAAATACCCCATTTAGAACCCACCAGTGTACAGCACTAAAAAGCCTACACTGATTAGAACTACCCCATCAACTAACATGCACAAAGCTTCTTACTACCTATAAAATTATCCAGAATCCATCTGCTTGTCCAGCACTGAATAACATCTTACATAACTATGTTCCTTGACAGTCATTATGATCCAGTGACCAAAAACTCCTCTCTGTCCACAAACCTATCAGGTCTGCTGGACTTTGTTTGTATTTACACCATGTTGCTAAGTCCTGGAACTCCTTAGCTCTATGTATCAAGTTAATATCCTCTCCACCATCCCTTAAAACCATACTGAAAAACTTTCTAGCCAAAAAGCTGTCCCTTTTCTTGCTCAACATCTGGCTAAACTATTATCCCTAAATGCGAACAAATACCTACTCATACCTATATCTCCTTACTCTCCCTTCTTTGCTCACTTCTTTATTTCGATCAATTTCTCTTCTCTGACTTTCTCTCTAAATATACCATAAGCCTGTTTTTTCTCTCACTTCATATTACAATTCCTGTTTATATATGCAAACTTACCTTTAAATTATCTATAAACTGGCTAAAATTTCTCTATTAAATGTTTGTCATAGAACTTATATCTATTCTTAACCAAAGTTTTCATATTATGTCTATTTTGGTGTAATTATTAAACTCTACTTTTTTTGTATTACTTTTAAAGGGTCTATATTATATCCTCGAACGCTTAAAAAAGTGAATGCTGATTGATAGAACTTATTTTCGCGGCGAAACTGCAAAATATCGAAGCAGCAGAAACTCGAAATTTTTCCTAGGGAAAGAATTCGGTTGTCCATTTCTGTTGCTTCGGTATTTTCAGTGTTATGGTGGAAAGTTACCGGTTGGATTCTGGTAAGTGTGCGATTGTGTGGATGTGAGTGTTAGGGTGATTTAGGTGAGTTAGGGTTAGGGCTCGGGTTAGGTGTGCATGCGATTTAGTGGACATGAGGGTTAGGGCGGATTTAAGTGAGTTAGGGTTAGGGAGCGGGTGAGGTGAGTGTGCGATAGTGACGGATCTTAGGGTTAGGGTTTGGGTTAAGGTAAGTGGGTAGTTAGTGGTGTGTGCATAGTTTAGTGTAGGGTTAGGTATCAGATTTTAGGTGTATGTGTGTGGATTTCTGTTTGTTTGGTGTGCTTGTGTTGTGTGTATGTGTTTTGGATCAACGATTATTTTCCCTGGGAAAAAAAATCGCCGATCTGACAGTTCGAGATTGTAAGCTTTCGCTTAAATTAGGTCGATCAATCAGCGTTCACTTTTTTAAGCGTTCGATGATATAATATAGACCCTTTTTAAAGACTGTAAAATTATTATTCTCAAAATGTTTTGTAATAGTTTGGACCTTTTCTCCCCAGGCCTCCGCTAAAAATGGGCTCCTACCAAGTCGGACTTTCCCGGCAATCAAATCTAAATAAATAATATAATATAATATAATATAATATAATATAATATAATATAATATAATATAATGTAATATAATGTAATATAATATAATATAATATAATAATATAATATAATTGTCCTAATGATTAATAAGTGTAACTTAACCTGGCAATTAGTAATTATAATTACACAGGTGATTAACATCTATAACTGCTCTCTACTGGTAAACAATTATAACACTCCTTTGGGACTAGTTATTATGAATGTATAAAGATTAATAACTTTAGCTGCCCCTATTGGTTAGTAACTGCAGCTATCCCTCTAGAATAGTAATTATAACTGTCCCTGCGATTAATAACTATAAATAAATGCCTCTGGAAATTAGTAATTGTTAATTGTAACCACTAGCTATATATTACCTGAAAACTGGTGGTTACCCTAAACTATTAATCTCAGTTGTCTATATTCCACCACCCTCTTGTATAACCCTGTTTGAAAATACATTATCAACCATTATAAAACATGCAAAATACCATAAAGGTATAACAGCTGGTGTCATAAATCTAGACGATTCAGGCTCACTAAATCATCAGTTAACAGAGTTGCTTCTTCCCATAATCTTACTCAGACAGTAGATGATGGGCCGGGCCTGAATTATGCTAAGTCTAGACTCACTCTTTTAGATACAGTACTCACAACCATTCCTGAAAAGTTACTTCATCTTCAGCTACTCTCTAACTTCTTTGGTAACCATTGCCCCATTTTACTATAAGGTCTTTCAAAGGTATACTCCGTCTTCCCAAATTATCCAGACCAGAGTGGTCTTGGACAATGCTCCAGGTATCCTCATTCATGAACTTCTCATCTCCAGGTGGGCCCCGCTTATTCCTGTACTAATCTTATTTCAGCTATGTCAACCCTCAGCAAAATGTTTTCTCCTATTCAAGACTGACTATTTCACTCCAAAAAGTCAGAAAATGTGGTGCACCTACCCCCTGGAATTCAGACAATAGAATGCAGCTCATTAAACTTAGAGATAAGTCCAGAAATGTCTGGAAATTTAACTCATCCAATTCTGACAACTATATTTTTCTTAACTCAAAAAAAAAAAATACAGACACGGTTAGCAACTAACAAGGGTAAAGTCAAATATTTGCAACATTTGGTCACCCAAAGAAATTCTGGAGTGGTCCAAAAAAAAAAAAACAGTTCAAGACACAAACTAGCTATATTTCTTCTATTCTCTGAAATAAGAAGTAACATCTGCTCACCACTTACCACTAGCAATCCTACTTTAACTAATCCTCCCCATTCTATACTATCCCTACCCCCCTCGCATAATTTCTTATAACAGTCCCACCTTTCATTTTAAGTCTATAACCAAAACAGAAGTTGAAATACTCTTAGGGAACATTGATGGATCTTATAACCCTTTCTTCCATTCCATTCAGCCTATCTTTAGGCTTGAATGCAAACTGCTTAGCAAACCCCATGCCTTAATCTATAAACTCTCTTACTGATGGCATTCTTCTCCACAGTTTCGGGCATGTGCTTGTAATGCCCTTACCCAAAGTCTCCACCCCTTCCTCAGTGTATGACTTTTGCCCCATCTTTAACCTTTTTCCACTCACTAAGATTCATGAACAAATCATTTACAATCAGCTACATTAATACATCTCCAAGGACAACATTGTTAGTCAGAGACAACATGGTTTCTGCCCCAATTAGAGCACTACGTTACCACAGCCTTTCTCTCTCTTACTGATCAAATATACTCCAACCAAAAAACAAGTATTAGGATGGCTAAATGGTTAAGGTGTTTACCTCCCAAACTCAAGTTACAGGGTTTGATACTCACCTTTGGGGAAACTGGATAAGCATAAAATGGCCCTCAGTAGTTACCTATTAAAAATTCTTTCTTAAGTCTTTTATGCAATACTTTGAGAGGTGTCGTAAGCTCTGAGCTGTGAGTAACACACTTTTTACTAAAAGGAAAGTGAAAACAAGCTTTATTTTACTTTTACTTAAATATTTTAAGTTGCACTAAGAGTGACCTGTTTGGTGATATATTTGTTGTACTTTCCTGCTTCCCCCCCCATGATTTAACCTAGAACATTATCTGTTTACATTCTGTAGTTTGTTCTGGGACTTTAGTCTTGCTAAATCATTTTCATTTGTTGGAATATTGTTGAAATACATTATACTGCACTTCTATCTCCATAAACTGAATAACTTGTAAAAGCTAGCTGTTTGTATTTTGAATCATGTCTGTAGCCTTAGTCTTGTAGGGTCATTTATAGTTGTGGCAAAACAGTTAACTACTGCCAGATTTGAGCCTCATTTTGTCATTTATGAATACATTTTTTCTATAAATAGTGTTACTGGTAAATTTCTGCATAGTCTGGCATATTAGACAGCTGTAGATTTACAGTAGTGAGAGTATTGTAGATTATGCTCCAAAACTGATGTTTCAGTGCTTCTACAGTTGTTCATATTCCAGTTTTGCTGCTAGAGTATATATTATATTCTGTTTATTTACCTGCTTGAAGGTGTATTCCATTGCCTTTCTGCTCCCCTGCTCTTTATGCCTGCCCCAACCTCCACTTCATAGGTAAGGTTCATAGGTAAGTACTAGGCTAGCTTCTGTCATTTTTAATTTCACCATGTCTTTTGGGTTTCTAATACCATGACGGGAATGGACCCCATTCCTAAGTCAAAGTACGATTAAAGTTCATGAAATTAGTATTGTTTCACTCTTTGATGTTAGCCAAAAGTGCTCTTTGCAGCACCTGCAATGTGCCCAGTATTGACTCCTTCTGCAGTTCGTATGGTGTTACATGAATTGGTAACATATCTAAATACGATTGTAAATTATTTTTTATAAGACTAGTTGCTCCTACTATTACTGGAACTGTCTGGGTATCTTTCTTCCACATGGCTCTCATTCCTGCCTGCAGATCAAGGTACTTTATGACTTTGTGTCTCTCTGTATGCAAGACACTGTAGTCACTGGGTGTGGCGATTTCAATGATCAATGCTACTTTTGTCTTCTTTTCTTGGACCACTATTTATTTATTATTTATTTATTTGTCTTTTGTTGGCCGGGTTAGTCCACTGGGCTGGAGGCCCATTTTCAGTGGAGACCCGAGGAGTCTATCTTTTGAACTGTTGGTAATGGGTGATCCCATCTGATATAAACTTCATTGTTTTCTATGATTCTTTGTGGCTCATGTTTCCAGTGTTTTTCAGCCACTTCGATGCCATAATATTTGCATAATCTCTAGTGTAACAGTCTTGCCAAATTATTATGCCTTTCAGTATATGGTCCCTCTGCTATTAGTGCATTGCAACCAGCAACAAGGTGTGTGACTGTTTTACAAAACCTACATATGTCTGTTTCTCCCACATGTTCAATGGACTTTGTAAACCAGCGTGTATGTAGCCCACTCTCTTGGGCTGCCAAAATGAACCTTTCATTTCTTGATGTGAATTTGCCTCTTCTTAACCATTCTTGCGTTCATTCTTGATCAACATGAAGCTCTTCCAAAAGTTTTCTGTACTTGCAACTATTTTTATGTTTTTTTCCACATTTCTTGCCTTCTCATCTGGTACTTCATCTTCTATTCTTTCTTTTGTTTTTTTGGCACATTCAGTTGACACCTGGTTTTTATCCACTTCCGGTTTGATTTCCATTCCTGCTTGACGTCGATATGCTTCTGCTAAATTAAGCAGAGATGTAATCTTAGATTTATTTTCCTCGTGTTTCAAAACTTTCACTACATTTGGATCTTGTGAGGTCAGTAGATATGTATGGAGTCCCACGATTGCAGATCTATACATGTAATCAATTTCAAGGAGGTCCATCCCTTCATTTGGTAAGCATGAAGCATCCTTCTTGTTTTATTATCCAGTCTATCCAACACTTTTTGGGGCCAGTCAATCACTCCAAAACTATAAGTTAGGACAGGAAGAGCAAATTGATTTATGGCTTGGATCTTGTTCCTAGATGTCAATGCTGTTTTTAGGATTAATTTACGTCTTCTAAAGTACTCCCTACTGAGTTTTATTCTCATTTGTTCATGTTTTATTGCTGATCCTTCATCAGTTCCCAAGTATTTATACACTCCCTCTTGCTCAAGTTTTTATATCACATTCTTGTCCCAAGCTGATGTTTTCCTGGTGCTGCAGTTTTCCTTTTTTAAAGGTTGCTTTTGCACATTTATCAAGACCAAATGACATTCCAATATCATCTGAAAAGGTATTGACAACCTGCAGCTGTGCTTTCAGTTCCTCATCTGATGAGCTATACAGTTTTAAATCATCGACAAAGAGAAGATGAGAAGTCATTAGACTGTTGTTTTCTAGGAGGTAAATTGTAGCCATGGCCTAAGCAGTTAAGTAAACAGCTTAATGGATTAATGGCAAGGCAGAATAGCAACAGTGACAGAGAGTCACCCTGGAATATCCCCCTTTGAATTTTTATCCCTGGGATAATAATCTGTCCATTATCATGGCTTAATTGCAAAGTGGTTTGCCACTGTTCCATGGTTACTGTAATGTAGTCAATCAGTGTAGGAGGTATCTTACACATTTTTAAGCACTCTTTTATCCATGAATGTGGGATACTATCAAATGCTTTTTTGTAGTCAATCCATGTCATACTTAGATTCTTCCCCTACTTACAGTTCTCCACTATAACTTTGTTTAACAACAAATGATCATTTGTTCCATATGACTTTCTTTTATTGCCCTTTTGTTCTACTGCCATAATTGAGTTTTTTTCTAAATTACTATAAACTCTGTCGGCATCAATTCCTGTGTATAGTTTATATGTCATTGGAAGACAAGTTATTGGTCTATAATTGGTCTATAATTTTTAGGGTAGCTTGCAGGTTAACTCTTAAGTAAGAGCATTGTTTTTCCTGTTGTTAACCAGTGTGGTGTGTGTTCTGGGTGTGCATATAAATAGTTCTTACTCATGGCTAAATCCTCGTGCAAAGAAGTTAATACTTTAAGCTAAAAGTTAGGTACGGCATCTGTTCCTGGGGGTTTCCAGTTAGAGGCTTTTCTCAACTTTGTTTCAATCTCTCTGGTTGTTATTTCATCCCATTTCATATCCTGTACCTTTAAACTTCTTATTCTTTCTTTTACTTCTTCTATCCATTTAGCATCTTTGTTATGTTCCACAAGATCTTCATAGATACTTCTCCAAAATGTATCTACTTCCTCTTTTTTTTGGCAGTCTTTCAATTCCTTTTACCTTATTTCCCAAACTTTTTTGGGTCATCAATAAATTGCTTATTTTGTGCTTTTCCCTTATATTAATCTTGGTATCTTCTAAGTCTTTCTGCCTGTTTTGAAATTTTTAGTTTGTTATCTCCAATAGTGCATAATAGATCCTGGTCTGTTCTAATACTGTGCATTGCATTTATCACATCTGTCTTTCTTAATATTTTTGTTGATCTGTTCCCTCTTCTATAATCTAACAATAACACTTTTTGTCTTAGCTGGTTTATAGTTTTCTCTATTCGATATTTACATGATGGTATTCACTTTCGCCCCCTCTTTTCCCTTGCTACCCTGTGTTCCTGTGGTAGAATGTTATCAGTTATTAATTTAGCTGCACAGTAATATATTCTGTTTACTTCTGTTATATCGCATGGGTCTCTACGGACAGTCCTAATTACTGTGTTCATTTGTTTTATCAAGTTTCCGACTGGGGGTTTTATTAACCTTCTGCAGTCTATTTCTCTCATTGATCTTGATATATCAAGCAACTCTTCTCTTAACTCCTTTTCTTCCATACTGAAGGCACATCCCTTGTTCTCCGTTTCCTGTGGGGACTCTATAGAAAGTTCTATAGCATCTTCCAGTGGCACATTTTCTTCAATTTCATCCTGTGCCATCTGTTGTTCTGTCATACGAGATCTCACTGGCCTATCACTCCTCAACATTGACTGCGTTAGAGTTTCCACAGTTTCCTGTTCCTTTCCTTGCTGTCTTGCTTCAAATGAATGTTTATACTGGTTTCCTGTAGAAGTCTCCAAAATATCTTGATATGGCACCTGACCAATTGCTTCCTGTTCCACTGGTTTCCCCATTAATTTGGATATCCATTGCTCTATCCTGTTGTGGTGCTTTCTGTATTTGATTTACTACACTGGATCCTTCACTTTGCAGATGTTCCATAACCTCAATTTCTATTTCTTTGACTTCTCCATTACTTATCTCTTTTTCTACTTTTCCTCTTGGTCTTCTTATTTTTTGTATTGTAAAGTTTTCCATATCCAGATTCCTTCCCCTATATTTTTTTCAAATATCTTTGGTGCTGCTCTTTTTGTATTGGTTAGTTTTGCTTTCTTCTTTGCATAAATATTACACCATATTAAATCTCTTTTCCTTTCCCATGTCCATATTTCTTTTTAACGTGTCTCCTGATCTTCTTGCTTTTCCTTATTCTGGGGACTCACTCCATCATGCTGTGATGTAGTCAAAACCTTTCACTTCACAGGAACTTCATAACTTCAACTTCTATTTCTTTAACTTCTGCTTTACTAATCATCTTTTCTACATTACATGTTTGTGCAATAGCTTCCCTTAAGGGCCATTTTATGTTTACCCAGTTTCCCCCAAGGTATGAATGAAGCAGTGTGACATTAAACTAAAGTTTCTGAAATTCTACCCTACCTGTGGTCATTGACCTGTAACTTCTTGCTGCTTGAATGTTTTATGCTGGATTTATTTGATTGTATCCTTCTCTAGCAAGTCGGCTTTATCTAACACAGAGCTACATCTTCCCAGTGTCTTGGAGAGGTGTGGAAAGCCCTGAACTGTGAGTAACAAGCTTTTCAACAAAAGGAAAGACAGTAAAAAGCTTTTATTTCTCTTCTACTTAAATATTTTCAGTTGCACTTAGGGTGACATATTTGACAATATTTTTCGTACTTTTCTGCTTTTTTTCTGTGTTTTAGTCAAAAAAAGTTATCTGTTTGCATTTTTTTTTAGTTTGTTTTTGGCTTTTAGTCTTTTAGCTTCATTTGCAGTTGAGGAGAAGACTGTGGATATACATTATATTGCATGTCTATCTTCATAACTAGAATTATTTGTAAAAGCTACCTGTTTGTATTTCGAATCTTGTCTTGGGTCTTAGTCTTGTAGGTTCATTCACAGTTGAGGCAGAACTGTGAACTATTACCAGATCCGAGTCTCATTTAGTGATTTATTAATGCATGTTTCCATAAACAGGGTTACTGGTACATTTCTGCATAGTGTGGTGCCTTAGGCAGTGGTAGAATTACAGTAGTGAGAGTATTATTAATTCTGCTCCAAAATTGGTGCTTCAGTGCTTGCACAGTTGTTTATATTTTAGTTCTGCTACCAGAGTCTTGTATTTTGTTTATTATTTACCTGCTTAAAGTTACATTCCAGAGCCCTTCTGATCCCTGTCCTGTGTGTCTCTGCCCCCCCCCCCCATTGACACATTAAGTTAAAGTTTCCGAAATTCTAAACCGACCAGGGGACATTGACCAGTAACTTCTTGCAGCTTAAATTTTTCCCAACTCTCCCACCCTTTTCATGTTGTGGTTTTAAAAGGCTGTGTCTCTGGTCTCTGTCCAATATGGCAATCTGATTTCCAAAGTTCCTCCTGTCCCTTTTTCTTTCATTACTATTGTCTATTTTATAAGCTATTTATGCACTCTTCCCACTCACTGTTTTCCACAGATTCATAATACTGTGCTTACCCAACATACCAGCATTGCTCTTGAATAAACCTTCTTTATTACACATTGTCTACTGGTCATTTTTACAGAACTTCCATCTGCTTGGCACGTTTGCCTTACTCTGACAGGATCCTGAATTAGTCCCTCCTCATCCTTGTCAGAGAAGATATTTATTTTATAGTATTGCACTTCAGTTAACTGTTTTTGAGTGCTACTACTTTATTTTTTCTTTATTAGTGATTTTGCTGTCTAAATAATTTTAAAGGTCCATTATACTTGAAATTGTCTCATCCATGTAGTTTGTTTAAGTTGTTTTATGATAATATTTCACTCTTAAGGAATCTTTTTGTGTTTTTACATTAAGAGGACTTGGATAATCCATCTAGTGGTAGTAGGTGGTGGCCTTGTCTGTGTGAGTTGGGAAACACATAAGAAAACTGTAATCCAGGGACTAAGTTGTTTGTTGATGAATTACACTGCTGCTGTGCTTTTACATTAGGAAGTCCAGGATCACTCATAATGTGGCAGAATGTGTTTGCCTGGTCTCTCTGAGTTAAGAAGCACTCCAGGAGAGCTCTAAGTGTAGTTGTTTATTGGCCAGAAGGCAAAGGAGTCAGTTATTTTTCTGTTTGATATAAATTAGGCACATTTCAACAAAGTTACTCATGGCACAGCGGGAATTGGCAGGGCCCTGAATAGAAGCAAATGCTGAGACATTAAATGTTACCTAAATATTAGCACTGTAACTTGTAACACAGTGAAGCATCATGCGGAGTTAAGCTAAGCTAATTGGCGTACAGAACAGCATTAATACCATAACCAAGCACCATCTAACATCTACTTTTAACTCTAGAAATCACCCCAGGAGACCTCTGTAAAACCCAGTTCTTAAACTAGAATTTACCACCCTAATATAGGTCCACACAACATGGATATCCAATTTCAGATGTTTCTGTAGCCAGCTTGGTAGATATGGCACCCTGAGACAATGTAGTAATTATCTCATGTTCTCAGACAACTGCTTAATCCTTAAAGAACTAATACAGTATGCTAGTGATGTACCTACACAACTTCCTTGGAAGCAAAAATCTTGTTTATGAACAAGATTGACAAGAACACATATATTATATTCTCCACACATACCGTTCACCACACACACATAGACCATCTTATGCTGAGACACTTAAATGAAACCTTCCCAAACCTCAAAGACCTCCTAAGCCTACAAACATCAATGCCTATCCTCAGCAATCTCTAAAGCACATACCAAAAGTAACAACGCACACTGCACATAAGCCTACATCCAATGGTCCCCCAAGATCAAAGCCCATAAGGAATCTTGTCTTAGGGTATTCCATTATATGACACATAGATACCCCAATCACCAGGCTAGACAAGAGGAAGATAACAGCTTCCTACTGGAGCTGGGATCCACAATATCATGCATGCACTCGGGTCACTGGACACAGGTACCAGTATGATTCTATCATAGTCCATGTGGGTGTAAATGACTTGAGATGTACCTCAATGGGCTATATAAAAAGAGGGTTTCACTTCATATTCTCAAAATGCTGAAATCTCGAATTTCAGCATTTTGAAACTATGAAGCCGAACCATTCACAATCCTGAAACCCACAATCACGAATCACGCAATCACTAACATACATACACCATACACCACATAACACACATACTATTCCACCCACAGCACACAAACCACACAACCCTACACTACATATAATATGGGGGCAAGCCCCCCTGCACCCCCATGCAGGGACGTCGGGAGGCATACGCACTGTACTGATTTCAGTACAACTTATTTAGAAGGGGGGTAGCTTTTTAAGCTTTCACATTTTCTTTTTCGCACTTTACTAGTGCACGATGACGTCAGCTCATCAGGGCAGCCAGTCGGAATGGAGCTCACCGCGCATGTCAGTTCAAATGCGTTTTCAAGCGGGAGGAGCATTATGTTGGATGTACATGAGCGGGAGGATTTGTTGGTCTCACTTCATTTATTATGTTGGTCGAAGCGTTATGTTGGATGTACACGAGAGCAGGAGGATTTGTTGGTCTCACTCTCACTTCAAGGACTTTATTATGTTGGTCGAAGCGAGAGGATTTGTTGGTCTCACTTCGAGAACCGAGGGTTGGTGAGTAATATGAAGAGTGTGTGTGTGTGTGTGTGTGTGTGTGTGTGTGTGTGTGTGTGTGTGTGTGTGTGTGTATGTGTGTGTGTGTGTGTGTGTGTGTGTGTGTGTGTGTGTGTGTGTGAAAATGCCCCAGGTGGGGGGTACTGCCTGGGTGTCTGGTAAGTATGTGCTTTCTATTCTATAGCAATAACATTATTAACATTATGTCTGTGAATGCAGGCCTGCATTAAATATTTTTTTCTTAACCCATTGCATTGGATTAGACAATATAGTACATAGTTAAGTATCTATAATATGAAAATGCTAGTATAAGATTTGAATTGAACTAAAGGTAAGTGTAATCATATGATGTAATATTTATGACACTTTTTGAAAATATTCAAACATTATTGAATATGGTGCATTATCATCTACTTGTAAATGCTAATATTATGTTTGAATTATAATATTGTTTAGTAGAAATTGTAAGGTATAAAGTGAGGTATTAACCATATGGAAATACAACTAATATGTGTGTGAACTGAACTAAGGTGAAGTATTATCCATACAGTTAATAATTTTCAGAACTGAGTAATGCATTATGATAGTTACATTTTGCTAGCAAAGTTAATATTTTAGGTTTTTTTATAGTGTTCTTTTAACTAGCCTATGGTTGTATATATTGAACTTGTGAATGATAGTTTACTGTGTTTGGTTGAGTTTGCAAAAGTGTGATAAAGTATTAACCATGTGGGAATAAGGATTTGTGTATGGTTTAGAATAGCACAATATCTATCATATAGTAAATTTAAAGACTTGAATATATAGCAAAGAATATGAAGAAGTTGTAATCATTCGTGACTGACTAAAATACAAGGAAATGTATGTTGGATTATATAATCATTGCAAGGCTAAATACACCTCACTTGCATATCTGGAGTCTTTTAGACAATAAGAACTATGATTAAATGATCAAAAGTGACTCATAAGCCAAATATATGTTGGAATAGCTGGAAATGATTATACGTAGTGCAAATATTCTTCTTTGTTAGATAACTGCTTTATGTGTGCTGGATATAGGATTTGGATCCTTGCTAAGCAAGGTTTATACCTCCTTGATTCTACATACACAATAGTCTTCTAAGATTATTATAAGTGGGCAAATAATGTCTTTTTGTTCATCATACAAAAATAGTGGAATTTCTTTCTCATAGAAAACCTTACTTTTAAATGAATTAAAATATTGTTAGCTCAACAGGCAGCACAGTCACAACTGATGCTGGAAGATCAGACAAATGTGAGTTTTAGTTCTACACCAATTTCTTGGATAAATTTTTAAGTGCTGACACTGCAGCAGATGATGCAGCACAAGGCAGGTCAAATACTCCTGAGGTACCATCATTTGGATGAGATATCAACCCAAAGTCCCATCTGCCTGAGACTGTGGCAGCTCAGGTACTTAATAAAAAAGGAGTAGGATTTATACTTCTCAACTGTACAGATTTTTTCAGAATGTGTAGATTTTTACCTCATATTTTTGGTCTGTTTTTCATAAAATTGTGGTTTTCCAACAAATTACTGACAAATCATTAAGGATTAAAGTCAGAGAATAATGACAGACATTTGAGTTTTAGACTTCATACCCTACAGAAAATTGATACTGATGCAAAACCTGTTATTCTATTGAGTTTCTAAGTTTGTAAGAAAAATATTTAAAAATTGTCCCTATTTTTCGGCCTCTGTCCCTCCATTATTTATAGCTTAGTCCAGATTTTTTGCTCTAAGAGGTTGACAGGTATGGTAGGATTGTTTTATTTAATTTCAAAATAATCTCAAATCATATTACACAATTCCATAATTCCATTACTTAGAAATCACCCTAACTCAGACATACTAAATTAGCAAAATGTAAACGCAAATACAAAAGTAATTAACTTGGAGAATGGAAATGATTCCATCAGAGTGTTTAGCACAGAGAAACATTTATCTTATTGGACATTACTGGTGATTACTCATGGTGGTGTGGTAGGGAATACCTCAGGCTTGAACCCTGTACCTTGTATGCAGGTGTTAAAGACCTGAATTCCCTACCCACCACCATTTGTAAAAAAATTGCAGATTTTTGCCTCATATTTGATCTGATCAATATCTGTATCATATCTGTGTTTTTTAAATATTGCAATGCTTGAAATTTGATGGTGCAGTGGTAGCAATGTAGCATTGATGCCTCACAGCTGTAGGTTCTTGGGTTTGGTTCTTGGCTGGGGTGCCTTCTTTGTGGGGGGGTCTGTATCTTCTCCCTGTGTTTGTGTGGGTTTGCTTTTGTGTCCTCCCATGTTACAAAGACATCTCTGCATTATTTTTTCCTGGGCCTCTGCTGAGAATTGTTTTTTTTTTTTGTTCCAAGTCAGACTGTCCTGATTAACAAATTGACAGGCATTTAAATTTCAGACTTCAGGTTTCTGAATGTTTACTTCCTTACATATTTGATGGTGCAGTGGCAGTATTGTTGCCTCACAGCTATAGGTTTTCTGGTTTGATTCTTGGCTGGGGTGCCTACTGTGTGGAGTCTGCATCTTATCCCTGTGTTTGTGACATAGTAAAACAACTTTTATTCTAGCAATAAATATATAGTAACACAACCTTTTTATAGCAATTTTTTTTAAGTTTATGACTATTTGAAATTTGTCCTTATTTTTTGGGACTGTAATACCCTGTTATTGGCTTTGTCCAGGTTTTTGTGCTAAGGTTGACAGCTATGGCAAGAACTGAATTCACTGAATATGTTTGAGGGCTGTATTCCCTCATTACTGGGTTTGTCCAGGTGTTTTGTGCTAAGAGATTGACAGCTATGGTGAGAACTGAATTCATTAAATGATAGCCATTTAAGTTTCAGTCTTCCTCTCTTTCACAAAGCAGGTGATTTGGCATAGTGGTATGTTGTTCTGACTATTTTGCACAGTGACCTTGGCAGTAAAATGTATGATGGTAACACAGCATTTTATTCTAGCAGCTTTCCAAGATTATACAAGCAATGTTTAATGTGTTCCTGCTTTTTGCCCTTTGACCCACCCCAATAAATTTGGCTTTTTCCAGACTTCTTGTGCTGCGAAGTTGAGATGTAGTTGAGTATTGCGTAGATTTTACAAGGAGCTGAGAGCTGCAGGGGAAGAGAAGTTTAGTGCTGATTATGCTAAGTCAGCTCACATTGCTAGTAGCACAAAATGTTGTGTACTTGCTTTTAATGCAGAAGGTTGTTGGTTCTACTCCCATAAGGGGTGAATGCTGCTGTACTGAAAGTTAAGACACTAACTATGAGCCTGTTATCAGTTTGCCATCCATTTCCTACTGCAATATTACTAGCTTATTATTAATGTAATTTAGGCAATTTATTCCTCAGGGGCATCAGACACTTTATTTTTCGTGAAGTCATGAAATATAAAGGTGATTGCTAGCAGCAACCTCTTCATTAGTTAGATTTATTTAACGTGGAATTATTTAGATGACTTTTTTTACTACTTCAGAGATTGTGCATATTATTTACTGATAATGGTGGACTGTAAAAGTTTGACTAGACTTTTATGATGGAAATGTTCTGAATTGGGCAGTTTTGTTTCATTGTTTACTGGAAAAATGTTCAAAGCAATAGGAAGGTGTATCAAAGAGCACATGTATGTTTCATATGCAAGGGGCCTATGATTTAAAAACAGCCCAGAATTAATTTTTATCTGCCACAGGTAAAATGTATTTTTCTTTGAATGTGGGTTTTAATGTTGTTTCAATGAATGTGAGTTTCAATGGCAGAGAAGTTTTAATGCCAAGTTTGTTTAGCAGATGTCTTAGTGTTTGTGCTGTAAAATGCAAAATAAAACGTTCGAATGAAGTTTAAATCATCATAGAAGTAAATCAGTATGTACATTAGTGTTTATGGTAAATGGAGTGAAATAGCAAGTAATGGATCATTGGAATGGCTGCAGGGGGAGGCTCCATTCGACCATGGTTTTGTGAGGGGGAAGGGCGGCAAACTTAGACAGCCCCAGCTGAACTATACCTCCCAACTGTCCAGAATTTCAAAGAATGAATAGATTTTTTGCTTCTTATTTTTGGTTTGTTCCTCAATTTGTGGTTTTCTGGCAAATGATTTAGGAATTAATTCACTAAATAATGACACACTAGTTTCAAACTTTATAACCTTCAGAAAAATGCATGCTAAAATAAGACCTGTTCTATCAACTGTCTCAGTTTATACAAGAGCAATTTTTAGTACTGTTTATATGTTCCCCCAATATATTTGGCCTTGTCCAGATTTATTGCATTAACAGGTTGAGAGGTACATGCAAATAAATTGCTTTATAGAATTAGGCATAGCCAAACCTCAACTGTCCCTGATTTTGGCTCAAAATGTTGCTCTTCCCCTAATGATCCCTCCACAAAATAGCAATTTTGGAAGAAAACATAGAGGGTTTACTTTACTTTTATAAATAACTGTAATGATCAGAGTTATACATTACTTTTATTTCAGAAATGCATGTAGATTCTCTAATTTTGTCAGCTGCTCTAAGTTAACTGTGGTCATATTAAAATGGTGTCCCTCCTTTGACAGGTTCCCAGCTGTATTGTCTGGCAATTTTATATTTTTGCATCACATTTTTGGTCCGTTTTTCATAAAATTACAGTTTTCTGGCAAATTAGTTGCAAATTGTTAAAGACTGAAGTTAGAAAATAATGCAGACATTTCAGTTTCAGATTTCATACCTTTCAGAAAATTTGTACTGATGCAAGTCCTACTACTATTCTATTATCTTTCTAAGTTTATAAGAGCAATATTTAAAAAAAATGTCCTTATTTTTGGGCCTTTGCCTCAGTTTTATTTATGAGTTTGTTGCTGTAAGAGGTTGAGAGGTTGTGTGTGTGTGTGTGTGTGTGTGTGTGTGTGTGTGTGTGTGTGTGTGGTAGGTAGCATACCTCTCAACTGTCCACATTTTGCAGAATGTCAAGATTTTTGCCCCATATTTTTTGTCTGTTCCTCATAAATTTTGTGATTTTCTAGAAAATCATTGAAGGCTGAAGTTGCTAAATAATGACAGACATTTGAGTTTCAGACTTCATGTCCTTTAGAAAAATTCATACTAGCACAAATCCTGTTATTCTAACAACTTTCTAAGTTCACAAGAGCATTATTTAATATCTATCCCTGTTTATTTTAGGCTTTGTCCATATTTCTTGCACTAAGAGGTAGGTAGGTATGTGTGTGTGAATGAAACATCCTAGTTAGGGGTAGCAAGTGGTTAATAATTTACTCAAGCTCAAAACCTGTACCTTAGTTACAGAAAACAAAAGCATAAAGTCTCTACCCCAACTACCATGCTGCATTTTTCAAAGAACTGACATTTCAGGTTAATTTTCAATTCAAGGAACCGAGTTTGAGTGAATTTATATTATATTACTGAAGAGGCATTACAGCGAATGCCTCTTCATCGACACTAAAAGAGCGAACCGTGAATTACGAGAATGGCCGTAGCTTGGCTGGGGAGGGGGGTAGCAGTTTGAGAGCTGTCAGTACAAATTTGAAAATCCTAGCTACACCCCTGTCCCCATGTGGGGGGCTGCGTCCCCCACACCCACTACTTATATATACCAACTCCAAGATCGCACATAACGAAAAAAAACAAAACTCACACCATGGCATTCTACACTTGCTCGCACACAAATACACATCACACATACATAAACACCTACAAATCCAACACTCACACTCATACTTACACCTCCCTACCCTTACCCACACATACAACATACAAAAACACACACAAACACTTACTCAACTTCAATTTCAGACACCATACCAGCCAAACACTTCATGCAACATACCGGAAATGCATAAGTGCCGATTCGAGATATTCGAATTCGCTCTTATGCACTTTCGGCATTCTGCATTTTCAGATTCATGGTCTCGGAATGCTGTAATTCAAGATTTCAACATTTTGAGATAATGAAGTGAAACCAAAAAGAGACATTATGGATCTGTCTCAATATGTTTCACAGACAGGGATGTACTTTGCATTAAGCAGCACTTTACCTTCACCGAGGATGATGCCACAGTATGAACAAAAAACTGGCTTAGTTTCAGGTGTCATTCTGGGAATTTAGTATCTGTTAGCATGGGAGGACATGATTAGCAGACCATATTTTTTGTGGCTTTCCCACTGTTATTTAAGCTAGCAACTGCATTTCGCCTGTTTTATTGCTACTTTAAGTGATTTCTGCATTTTACACTGTTTATTGCACTTTAAGTTACTAATTGTTGCAAATTGTTTCTGTAGGCTACACACTAAAGTGCGCTAGCCGATTTACAGCAATTACTGTCTGTTTTTTTCCTTGTCTCAGTAATAAAACAAAAAAAATCTCTTGTTTTCCCGCCTTACTGAACTAGAGTAGTCCAGTTTCAGAGTTGCTGATCCCTGGGCTTTGTTTTTAGTTCCTGTTACTGATCCATTGCCTTATTAGGAAGGAGGGAAGTTTCTTTGCTTACCAGTGGGAGTGGGAAGCACTGAGCGCCTTTTGTCTGATTTGGTGAAGTTTCAGCCAGAAACTAGTAGTCCATTGGTCGCTTTTGGGCCAATTCCTAGCTCCCTTCAGCCCCTGTTATAAAACACGCTAAACGCTGCGAAGCTGATTTAGCTGAGTTACCACTGTTGCACACAAGAGCAGCGGTTAAACAAGGTTAAACTATTTGGGCCATCTAAATTCCACTCTTCCAATTTTCCCTTAAAACTACCTTCCTCGAGCTGTACTGCTGATCTAACCAGCATATCCTATAACTGAAAAGTTCATCTCTACTTGATTCCCAAGTAGACTATTCTCTATCTGTAAAGCCTAGCACTTACTCCTACAGTACTTGCACCTTGATAAAGCACTCTTATTATAGATAGTACCCCACCAGCCTAAAACCCACTTCCCCGAGTCCTTTGAAAGTCTCTTTATCTACTACTTCTAGTATGTCGAGGGATCAGTTGCTAGTGTCCTCTCCAGCTCAACTGGTGAACCTGGGAATATTGAGGCAATGTTACAACTGCCTCATGTACACAGACAATCCTCTCCTTCTCCCACAAAACACAAATACATGCGAGAGATGCAACTATACGGCCAAACTGGAGGCTGAGCTCTCTCAACATAGGACTGGCAAGACCAGACAGGAGGAGAAGGTAACCACACACAATACATACCCAGTCACACATGGTACCATCACAACTTCAAATCATACACATACTCACACAAAGACATACTCGGAGGCTCTGATCAAAAATTTACCAAAACAGCAGAGGCCACCAAAGCAGACACCCAAACTACTACCACCTCACGACCCAACACATGCAACACATAGACCACACAGTCAGAGTGTCAAACAGTCACAGCCCTTAAGGCCAAACAAAATGCCAGACACACTTGCCATTGGTGATTCCATAGTCAGACACACTGACGTCCCGCTCACCAGACTGAGTAAAGAGAAGGTCACAGTAAGCTGCCTGTCAGGCGCTAGAATCCGCCACATAACGCAAGCACTCAGGTCTCTCAACAGCAGGTACAAGTACGACTCAGTCATTGTCCACGCTGGTGTCAACGACCTGAGACGTACCGTACCTCCTTGGACTACATGAAAAGGGACATCGAGGAGCTCTCTGATTATGTAGCCCAGGCAGGTATGACCCTGACCTTGAGCAGTATCCTACCTTCACCTAGAATGATGCCACAATACAGTGATAAGATGATCAGCTTTAATAATTGGCTTAAATTCTGGTGTCATTCAAAGGGGATCCAATGTCTGTCTGCCTGGGATGACATGCTGGACAAGCCACGCTGCTTCGCAAGGGACGGCTTGCACCTGTCACCCTGGGCTTCCGGATATTGGCAAAGGCTCTTGCCACCCCATAGTGCCTTTTTAGGCAAGGCTCAAATTCTAAACCTACCACCCTAGAACACCAAAAGGAAAAAACTAAGGGTAATGCTGCTCAATGCCAGAAGTCTCAATCTCAAGATGCACGCACGCGAGGCCCTTCTCAATATGGAGAACATCGATGTCTGTGCTGTGACAGAAACCTGGTTCAAGGCTCCTGAGAGCACCCCAGCACTAACAGGTTTCACCTCATATCATGCGTTCGGCCCCAAAATCCGGACAACACCAAGAAAGGAGGGGGTGTCCATATTCATAAAGGACACCCACACCTCAAGGTTGGTGGCAACGCATGATGCATCGGAGACCATCCAGGTGCAATTAACCATAGGCAAGACTGCTCTGCAATTTGTAGCATGTTACAGGCCACCCTCTCAAACTCAGGAACCTCACATGGCCTTCCTGAAAACATTGGAGGGATAAATGTATCTCCAAACACCATCATACTAGGTGACTTTAACTACCCTAATATAGACTGGGAACACTACTCAAGCCCGAACACTCTAACCCAAAGATTCCTGGAGTTCATAAACTCAAATGCCATGGAACAACTAGTCACCATCCCCACAAGAGGAGAAAACATACTTGATCTCATCATCACGAACATGGGATCAAAATGTTCAACACCGGAAGTATACCCCTCACTGGTGAGATCAGATCATAAACTAATCTCGCTGGAGGTCCTCATCCGGGCCCCACCTGAAACAAAAAAGACCACAGTGAAAAACTTCTCAAAAGCCGATTTCACACTTCTAAAAACTAGTGTGGTCTCCTTTAAGGCCCCTGAGCCAGTGGTAAACATTACTCAAACCGCTGAATCACTTACAAATGCCTTCTACCAGCACCTACAGGACTGCATGGATCAGGCAATCCCAAACAAAACTAAGACTCTCTGTACCAAAGGCAAGCGTCCAGTCTGGTGGACCCCAGCCATAAACAAGCTCTACAACAAAAGGAGGAAGCTACTACAAGATAGAGCAAAATCCTTGAAAGGTAAGACACCTTTGATCATTATAAGTAAAAACTAAGAGCTCTCATAAAATCATCCAAGGCAAATTTTGAGAGAAAAATCGCCAAGGACTCTAAAGAGAATCATAAGGCCTTCTTTAGCTATGTTAGAAACCTAGGAGGAAACTCCCAGATATGCTCAGAATTAGTTCAAAATGATGTGAAAATTACTGAACCTACACACATTGCCAACATACTGGCTGACAGGTTCAGTGCAAACTTCTCCCCTCCCCAAAAGGAGAGATATCTATTCCAGAGGATTGTAGCCCCCAAACATCTCCAACGCCCAGGTGAGAACTGCCTCACTAAGGCAAAAACACAGCATCCATGGGACGGATGGTGTCCCCGGCTGTGTGCTTCATGAACTCAATGAGGAATTAAACCCACAGTTAGGACAGCTGTTTAATCTTAGCCTCACCTCAGGATACGTACCCAAGGAGTGGCGACGCGACTGTGGTCCCACTTCATAAGGGCGGTGCCTCCACAGACCCTGGAAATTACCGCCCCATTAGCTTGACAAGCCTTATCTGCAAAGCCATGGAGAGGATCATAATGGAACTCATAAATAAAGACATAGGGAACTTGCAGACTTTGGATCCAACTCAGTTTGGCTTTGTCAAAGGCAGATCCTGCCTCTTAAACTTGGTTGACTTTTTCGAGACAGTCACCAAGGCCATTGATGAGGAAAGGCAGTCCATACAGCCTACCTCGACCTAGCAAAGGCCTTCGACACAATACCCCACTCAGGTATCATCGAAAAACTCATCAGCTTGAATGTAAACCCATACATCACAAGATGGGTTGCAAACTGGCTAAGTGACAGAACCCACAGGGTCAGAGTTGCTGGAGCCATGTCAGACTCAAAGCCTGTCACAAGTGGTGTCCCACAGGGCTCAGTCCTGGGTCCACTCTTGTTCGGTATCTACTTTTCTGAAGTACAAGCAAACACAGGAGGGTTATGGCTGACAAAGTTTGCAGATGACTGCAAACTGGGCCATAGTCGAAAACACATCTGACACAGATATCCTCCAGAAGGGCCTCACAGAAATGGATAACTGGTGCCAGAGCCATGGCCTGAAGTTAAACGCCAAAAATGCATAGTCATACCCTTTGGGAAAAACAAGGCTACCCCTAGCTACCATATAGGTGGCAATCCACTGAGCACAGAAAAAGTCATCAGAGATCTGGGGACCCAGGTTGACAGTAGCCTTTCGTTTGACACTCATGTTGCTAAAATAGTTAGGAAAACCTTCTATATCACCCACCTGATCATGAAGGGATTCACATCTAGATCAAGGGAGGTCATCGTCCCCCTGTACTCATCACTTATTAGACCTATGATTGAGTACAATGCCCGTTCGAATGTATCTGACCAGACACCTGCTGCAGCTTGAAAGGCCCCAAAAGTTCCTCACCAAAAGGATAAAGGGTCTCAAAAATATGTCTTATGCTGCCCGACTGAAAGAACTCCAGCTCTATTCAGTCTCATACCGCTTGCTCAGAGGTGACCTGTGCCTGACATATAAGGCCATGTCAAACCCAGATTTGATGAATATGCTTCACCTCAAAAAATCTAGATCCCTCAGAACCACAAGGGCGGAGACTTAAACCTTGACACGGTTATAAATAGAACGTGCTGGAGGGACAGATTCATCACCCAGAGACTCCCTATGCTGTGGAACAAAATCCCGGTACATGTGAGGCAGAGCACCTCTCTGGTCTTGTTCAAGAGGAATCTTGACCAATGGATGGGAGATTGCAGATATACCCCAGGGATTACTTCAGCGTCACTGCTTGACAGAGGCACAGCAAAATGATAGGCATAGTTTTTATTCAAACTAAAGGGGTGGCGAAAGCCACATAACTATGGGCTAGGCTTATAAATGCCCTTGGGCAGATAGCCTAGTATGAACCTATGAACCTATGAACCTATGAACCTATTCCCATGTTCCTTTGCCAAGAATGGTCTGCACCTGTCCCCCCCTGGGCTTTTGGATATTGGCTAAAATTTTAACCACTCCCTTAGAACCATTTTTAGGCAATGAAAAAATGACAAACCTTCCAACAGAGCAAAAAAACCCCTCAAAACAACCTTAAGGTGTTACTGCTCAATGCTAGTAACCTCAAGACGAAACTACACACCCTACAAGCTCTCTTCACTCTGCAGAATATAGACATCTGTGCCATTACCCACTCTTGGTTTAAAGCCACAGAAAGTACTCTGGCAGTGCAAGGCTAGAATGCTTTGCACACATTTAGACCAGCAGCAGCACAGACAAGCTGTAAAGCTGGATGTGTCTCAATCTATATCAGCAATAAATATACCTCCAGATTGGTCAGCAAGGATGACGATCTGGAGTTCATTCATCTGCAGGTTTCCACAGAAAAAGTCCCTTACCATACCCTAGCTAACTATAGGTCACCATCTATTCCCCAAGAATCTCATAGACCTAGACCTACTGGAGACACTAACCCTTCAGCAAAATACCATATTCATGGGGGACTTTAACTACCTCTCTATAGTCTTGGAAACATACACAGCCTCAAACTGACAGGGACAGCATTTACTGGACTTTATTAACACAAATACACTGGAACAGGTGGTGAACACTCCGAGCACAGGTTCAGACATCATGGTTCTAGTACTCACTAACATGAGGAAGAGATGCACACCCCCCACCCAACATGTCACATCCTCACTGGTGAGGTTGAATCACAAAGCTATCTCCTGTGAAATAAAAATCAACTAGGAAAACCCAACTAAACCTGTAACAGTTACACTTAACTCCCTGTGCAGGTTAACAATTATACATGTTCCTGGAGATCAGTAATTATAATTGCCCCAGTATTTAATAACTATAAATATTCTGGTATAATTATAAATATTCCTGGAGACTAGTAATTATAACTGCATCAGTATTTAATAACTATAACTGCTCTGGTAATTAATAATTATAACTGCCTATACATGTTTATAAATGTTCCTACAGACCAATAATTATAACCACCCCAATATTTAATAACTATAAACATTCTGGTATAATTATAAATGTTCCTGGAAACCAGTAATTATAACTGTCCCAGTATTTAATAACTATAACTGTTCTGGTAATTAATAATTATAACTGCCCATATATGTTAATAATTATAAATGTTCCTACAGACCAGTGATGTTTAAAGACATGCAGGTAGGTGTGTGCATGAATGGTTGTGCCTTAGTTGAAGGTTGGGCGTTGGGCTGGCAACTTGGTACCGTAAAAATCCACTGCCAATCATAAGCTGACCAGAGTTCTGCTGTGGCGATCCCTAACCGGGAAAAGCCGAAAAACAGTTCCTACAGACCAGTAATTATAACTGCCCCAGTATTTAATAACTAGAACTGCCCCAGTAATTAATAACTGTAATTACTCCTACAGGGTAATAATTATAACTGCCCATGGAGATTGATAATTATAGCTGCCCAAGTGATTTCTAGCTATATCTATCTTTACTGATTAATAACTGTGACTGTTGTGGTATCTACTAACTGTAACTGCCTTTAGTGGTTAATGACTGGCTCTAGTGTTTTAATAGCTATAAGTACAACAGGAAAATTATCACTATAACTGCCCCTGGAGTTTAATATCTGCAGCTTACTTGGACTTTCAAGATGGCTACACAGTAAATAACAGCTTAATTTCAGCTCTCCCAGTGTAAAACAGAAACTCAGAAAAGAGAGCCAGTGAACTTGTCTTTCTGGGAAGGTTTCAGTTACTGGCTTCTAAGTACACTGCCTGGATTCCAGGAAAGAAGAAATTTAGAGAACCTGAAAGAAAATCAGCCACAAAAGGTGAGGAAAAAAACATTGACTGTGAAGAATTTGTCAGATGTTCAGAAAAAAGCAGTTCAAACTCTACCTTTGGGGCAAGACATGACTTCCAGTAATCTAGATGAAAAATAAATCAAATGTACTCAGAGCTGATTAAATTAAACTCTGATGGAGTATATCAACTCAAATAGCAAATGGCTGGAAAAAATGGAAGATGCTTTAAACAGATATTCAGATGAGCTAATAAAACTGCAAAAAATCTGAGGACAAAATGAAGACAAGGCTGGCTGAGTATGAGATGTTCAAGAAGTGATGTTTCAAAAAATGGTAGAATTAGAGGACAGAGCATGTAGGGAAAAATCTGAGATTTTCTGCTGTACCAGAGAAACTGGAAGGAACATACTGCATTAATTTATGAAACCATAAATAAGCAACTGGACTGCTATTCCATGGCAGTTGCTAACTGAAAGGGCACATTGTGTGTATGCTCCAAACCTGGTTAGGAGAAAGCAGCCAAGATCTCTAATAGTAAAGATGCTATCCTGCCAGCAGAAAGCATAGATTCTTACAAAACTGTGGCATACGGACAAAGTACTAAAAGTTGGAGACAGTAGAGTGTTTGTGGTTAATGATTACGGACTGTACACCAAGAAGAAGAGGAATAACTTTGTTCCAGTATTTAGGGCATGTCAAGAGGCAGGTGTGACATTCAAGCTGCTGTATCCAATTGCCTTCAGAATATGTTTTTCCTGTAGGATCAAATTCATTTTTGACACAGAACATGTTGGGGAGGAAGTACAAAATCTGTCCAACAAAACATGAGCTATCAAACAGAAGGGGACTCTGCTTATTTTTCTGATAATTTGGCTCATAAAGAGACTTTGCCAGCGAAACCTTCTTCAGTGTTCCAAAATAAAATAGTTGAGAGACAGAGAAAAGCACAGGAGTTGAATAGAATCAGGAGTGTGTTGGAAATAACCAGAGATTGGATCTGGTAGATGGAGAGCAACAAGAAGAAAACCAGCAACTTGGAAATTACTGAATAAGTATGGGATTAGAAAGCATCAATCACATCTGTGAAATATGGCTAAACAAGAAAACTGTGAAATACTGGACATTTCTGACTTTGTTAAACTTGTAGGGAATTCTGAAGTGTATGGCCTATTTCATGTCATTAATGTTTGGAAGAACATTAAGGAGATGGGATGAGGAAGGAATGATGTAACTGTAGGTACAACTTTTTTGTTCTTAACAGTATTTTTTATAAAACGTAACATATACTGCATGTTATATAATAAAACATGTTTAGCTATCTGTGTGTGTTATATGGATACTAACGTAAACAGGTATCTTTTTTCCCTTCTTCTTTCTTCTTGTTTAGTGTTAAGAAATGTAGGTACTGCAATGTCAAAAAGGAAAAAAAGCCTGGACAAAAGCATGTTTAAGATAATAGGCTGTAATCTTGGGTTGATGAGGTGAGGAACAGATTAGAAAAGTATACAGATCATAATATAAGTAAAACTGGTATGTTTTTCTTACTTTTGCATAGGGGAATGATTGGATTAAGGCCCTTGGCTTGATCTAACAGTATGGTTTAAGTGGAAGCAAGAACATAAGAGAATACTGAATATAACAAGTTTTCCTTTAGCAAATAAATGTTCACAGTGCAACATTTGAATTTTATAGATGAAGGTAACTGTGCATCTGGTGACTGGTTCTCATGTTTCTATGGAGGCAAGCTGACAAGAAGGCAATACAAACAGAATACTTTTTAATGGCTAAAAGGTAATGTTTTCAACATCTGGAAGAGGATTAAAAATAAGGCAAAAACAGACAGCACTTAGTGTAAGTAGAGGTGCAGACTGTGCCATGTGTCTTAGCATGAATAACCTTAATTATAGGTCAATTAAAGTCAGTAATTGTAGCCGTCAGTCTGGTCAACTATTCCTATTTGGAGGGTTAAACTTCATTATTTGAAAATGTACATAGCTTTGTGTGTTTCTATTAAGTTAGTAGGCTCTGGGGTGTTCTGGGGGTGTGTTTGTTTTTTGTTTGAGGGTTTTCATTAAAACAAAAAGTCTTGTAAGATGTGACATAGGTTCAAATGGATATGAAAAGAAACAACTGTATAAAAGATCAACATGGTAAACATTAGTGTATGTATGTAACACAAAAGATGAAACCAGACATTTAAAAAAGCTGTTATAAATAATAGGTGGGAATAATAACTTATCATAATGGCAACACTTTCCATATTATCTTTGAATGTGAATGGTCTCATAGGTATATACAAAAAAATGTAGTGAACTATATTAAAAATAGAGAGTGCAAATAACTATGATATAGGTGACACGTTTGGAAAGGAATGAGAATGTGAATTTGATAAAAATGGATTTCAGGATGGTTATTCAGCAGAATATCTGGGACAAAGGAAAAGAGGATTAATTATATTATTTGCTAGAGAAAGAAGAGGAAAAAAGATAATATAGGTAGTTTTGTAGTAGTAAGAGGCTAGTTTCAAGGGAGGAAGTTTGGCATGTATTTATATTCCACCTAAAACTGCTACAATGGAGCTTAAGAAAATTTTGGAAGAAAGAATCCACTTTCCGCAGGGAATATTACTTATAGGTGGGAAATGGAATTTGATTTGAAACAGTAAGGGTGTATCTGTGGGGAATAAAAGGGAACTAGAACAAAAAGAGGCACAATTGCAGAGTGTTAAAGAGAAGCTAAGGGGGTACCTGGATAATATGCATGAGTTTAGAAAGACTGTTGTTAGGCAACTGTTTTTGGATAATAACTCCAGAGCACAAATGCTTTTAGCTCAACAGCTCAGGCAAACAGAAAGTAAAAGGGCTATTGCCAAGCTTATGGAGCCTATAATAAGGAAAATAACCAGAGATTCTCTACAGGTATTAGAGACATTTCAGAAATTTTATGAAAATCTATGTAAAACAGACAAATGTGGAAATCAAGAAAAGTACAAATGGGAATATTTATGAAAGAATTAAATATAGCAAGGTTAGCTGTAGGTGAGGCTCAATTACTAACAGTTAGGACAGAAGGAGACAAGATAAAAATGGTGATGTATAACCAGTCTACAGGAAAGTCTCCAGGAATGGATGGTATTCCTGTGGAAATTTGGAAGTTAGGAGGGAAGAAAGTGATAAAGATCTTGAAAGTTTTGTTTAACAGTATTTTAAAAGGAGGAGAAGCACCAACATCTTGGAAGAAAGTAGTGGTGGCAGTAATACCTAAAGATGATAAAGACCCATCAGATCGAGCTTCATATAGGCCCATTTCAGTTCTAAACCATAATTATAAATTGTTTATATAAATAATGACTAAAAGAATGGCGAAAGTGTTGCAAAAATGTTTAGATATGGATTAATGTGGTTTAGTGGCGGGAGGCAAACATTTGACATTAAAAACATGATCCTGAAGGAAGCAGAAAGTAAAAAATACCACTATTGGTGAGTCTTGATGCAAAGAAAGCATTTGGAAAAATAAGCTGGGATTTTATGAGTAGGGCAATGGCAGCATTTGCATTCCCTGACACAATATAAGGTTAATCAGGAGGATATATGAGGGATCAGAGGTGAAGATTAAACTGGGGGTGTTCTTCTCTGAGAAGTTCTGTTTGAAGAGAGAAACCAAGCAGGGGTGTCCTCTTTTTCCTTTGTTTTTTGCATTATATTTAGAACTATTGGCAAAGAAAATAAGGGACTCATAAATTTAAGGATATCATTGGTATGGTAATCAAGAAAAGTTGTTTTTTATTTGCAGATGATATTATTTTGTACCTGATGAAACCAAAAAAGGAAATGTCAGTGCTGTGGAACATTCAGAGACAGTTTCAAGTCTTTTTGGGATACACAATTAATGAAGATAAAACAAAATCAATGGCTGCAAACTATGTACCCACACACAAATTGGTTCAGCAATACCTGTTTATGGGGATATGATAAAATTAAATACTTAGGAGTATGGGTTAAAAAGGATTCTGCTATGACAGCTAAGGATACATGGTGAGATACTTAAAAGATAACACAAAAAAACTGAGAAGCTGGAAGCTCTGTTTTATGGATATGGATAGCAATATGGATTGCAAGATGCAAGCAGTGAAAATATTTTAGTCACTTCAGTTTTTAAGCACAGGTCAGGCCTATCTGTATCAACCAGAGATGAAGTTTTGGATAGCAATTAATAATGAGTTGAAGGATTTTATCTGGGAGGGGTAGAGGGCGAGATACAAGTGGGTTAAGCTGATTCTTCCAATAGAACAAGGTGATTTGGGATTACTTGATTTGAAGGGATATTTCAGAGCTACACAGTTAAGGCTCCTATATATAAAACAAGCAGAAAGCTATAATTCAAAGTGGAATGGGTTGATGATGAACTTGGGAGAAGCTTAAGAAATAACGAGAGACTGGGATTTTGTATGTAGATCCTTAAGGAGAGTAATGATAATCATAGAGACTATTATATTCATAAAGTAGTATAAGGTATTCTAAGAACTAAGCCAACATGGGAATGGAGAAAGAAGTCTGCCAGTAAGGATGACTGTAATTAGGGTTGCAGAGAATAAGCAAGAGGGACTAGAATTTGCTGGAAAAAAATGGCAAAGGAATCAAGGTATTGGGAGCAAATAACTAGAGAGGGAAGGGTAACAGAATGAGAAGAGGCGAAGAATACATTTGGACAAGCAGAATAAAGATTGCCTTCTCTATCAAGGATTGATATCAGAATATAGGCAAAGAGAATGAAATAAGGGTACTAAACAAAAGACCAGCACTGGTAGAGTTTTTAGTAGAATCTAGAACAGAAGCTGCAGTTAAAGAAGGAATAATTAGTAGAGTATACAAAATATTGCATGATAACTATAAGAGCCAGTCAGAGGAGGTTAGAAAGGATTGGGAAGAGAGACCGGAAAAGCAATTCACAAAGAAACAATGGGGGTGTATGTATATCTCCCAAATATGCACAAAGTGTAGAAGATTTAGGATTTTTTGCTTGGCAGTATTTGCGTAGGTACTTTTATACCCCAAGCAGACTCCAAATAATTTTTCCTCAGGAAGACAGCAAGTGTTGAAGGTGTAATGCGGAAGAAAGAGGTAACTGGGAACATAATATTTGGGAGTCTAATTAGTTGGCAGACTTTAAAAAATTTATGCAGACTAGTTATTCAGAAATATTGGATGAGCAAATTAGTGTAACTTAAGAAATTATTTTTTGAGTTGTGATACAGGATCTGAATTGACTAGACATAGAAGGCCTTGCTGAATGTAATTCGGGTGGCTGCCAAAAAAGCTTGGCTTGGAGGGCACACTATTGTCATAAGTCATGCAGATTGTTAACAAAAGAATGGATGTGAAATATTTCCACTGGTAATATGTTTGCTTGTTGAAATAGTAAGTTACATTAGATGGTCAGATACATGCATGTTGTCCATATAGGCAGGACAAAAGCAGAATGCTTTCAAGCTACCCTGCAGCCGTTACTAGAAAATACAAATCATAGTCTATAAGCAATGACTATAATAACAGAGATGAAAGAACTGGAAGTGGGATCTTTAGAAAAGGTTAGGAGTAAATTGGACAGAAAACACTTGGAATTGTGGGAACAAATACATGCAGGCAAATGTACTGGAGCAGGAACGAGGTCAAAGAAAGACAGGGATTGAATGAGCAAAGGACAAGGACTGTATAGAAGATCAGATGTAAAGTGTAATGTTTGTAACTGAAAATTTGTCCGTATGGTTTGTTTTCACTTATATAAATGCGTGATAGCCTATGTCTTAAGTGATAATTCAATAAAGATGTTTTTGTTTAAAAAATAACTGTAACTTCCTTAGTCTAATCATATTTAGTAGTATTGCAATGTTTTTATTAGGAAGTAGCCACTGAGTAAACCTGTAAATGAGTTATGTTTCAGAATTCTACTGGGGGAGAAAGGCAGTACAGTCTAAAGGCACAGAACTATAAATTAAAAATAGTGTATCCACAAGGAGGCTTGTTATGGGGAATCTCTAATTAGGCTCGAGTTGAAAGTCCAGGCTTTCTTCATATTATTTTTTCATGTATAGGAAGAATATTTGATAATTTATTCAGAAGTTATCATTTCTTAACTTGCATTTAAATTACCTCAGAAGTCAAGACATATGATTAAATAATTGCTTCTCTTATTACTCTAAGTTTAAGGTTATGCATTGTGATTGTGTATCTAAGCTTGGGATTTTTTTTGCAGCAACATACCTAGTTTAAGGAGATTGTCCTTGAATTTCTAGTCTGTTACAGATAAAGGACAGGATAATTTATTTGTATGATGGTATACTACCATTGCAGAAGCAGACATGCAGAGCCTGAGTATTGTAGAGTTTTATGTACTCTGTTTATCTGCTTCTACACTGGAGGTACAGAGTTGCTTTGAGACAACGTAACTAAGTGGCTATCTTAATTTGTGGGGTAGCTCTGTGCATCTTAAAGAGTTTGGAAGGTATTCTAATTATGGGTAAGGAAATGTTTTCACAGCCTTCCTTTGCTTTTATGGTGTGCTGGCTGAATGAGCTTAAAAGCCTGTTAGGTTGCTGCCAAGTTAGTAGATCTCCTAGGTCCATGCATGACTGCTTGTGTAGTAATCCTTTCTGAGTCTGAGTGTCATGTAGTTTGGTTTGCTTAGAGCTTCACAGTAGCATGTGACACACTGTAGACCAGCTGCATTTTTAGTGTAGGAATATATTGTTTTGATATCTCCGATAAATAAAGAGAAAAGTTATTAAAAAAAGCATAGAATTGGGAAAGAAAAAGAGATCTCATATGTTGCCGTACTCATGCAGAGAAGAAAGACGTATTAACCAAAATAAAAAATGCAGAGATATTTAAAGAGAAATACAGGTAAAGATATTTGGTTATGGTAAATTTTACAGTAGGAAGAATAAGAACACAAAACTTGGATGTAATGCAAAGCAGTAAGTTTAGTGACATGGAAAAGATGCAAGTAGAAATTGAAGTGATAGACCAACTGAGAAATGAAGGATTTGATGTGAAGACTCTGATACTGGCAATATTACGACATGGTGGATCAACGAGTTCCCAGAGCATGGACAAGCAGACAGAGCAGGATACCTTTCAGAAAGATACATCACAGGGTAATGTTTTGGAACCTTTAGCAGGAGAGGTACCTGAAAATGGGTCCACTATAGAATTTAGAAATTCCACAATCCCAAAGTTCTAAATACCGATGCTCAGAACCTGGAGATTGTGGAATCTCGGAATTTGTAAGTGGAGATCGCCATACAGTGCGGAACAGGAACATTACTGCTCTTTTCACTGTAGTGCGATCTCGGAGATAGTATATTTAAGCTGCAGGGGGGTGTGGGGGGCATGCTCCCCTGCAAAAACATGTTTTTTTGATGTATTCTTGTTTGTTTGTTTTTTTAATTTTTAGTAATCTCCGTGGTATTGCCGAAGTCTCAAAACAACCCACTAAACAAGCATAGTGGGTCCAAAAACAAAACAGTGTAAGAAACTTTTCTGTGTGGAAGATTTTCAGTCCATATATCTCTAGTTAATTACTGTATATTAATCGGATCAGACAATAGTAGTAGAAGTAGCGAGCTTAAACTCATCTTAAGTAAAAATAAATAAATAAATAAATAATATATCATAGAGGATAAAATTTAGGCAAAATTAAGAAAGGGTCCTAAATAGAAAACCCCAGGTCCAGATGCAGTAACTAATTTCTGGCTAAAGCTATTAACATCTTTGCACAATGATTAAGCACTGATTAAAAATTATTTATATGTTCATCCCAAATGGACACACCCCATTTAACAACAGAAAATAATATACTCCTTCTTAAGAGTGAACCTGCACCCTAAAACAATGTACAAATAACTAGCTTTCTAACAGTATATAAAGTATATACCAAAATTCATGCAGTGTTTATATTCACTTAGAATAAAACCAGTTATGTTAATAGAACAGGAAGGTAATAAAAGAACATTATATGGAACAAAGGATCATATATTACTAAAAAAGCTATAATAGGGAACTGTAAAAATGGGGAGAACCTTAATATGACATGAAAATATACATCCCACATTCCTGGATTATGGAATTCTTACTGATGTATAAGGTACACCTTACACTGATCAATTACATAGCAGTTACTATGAAAGTGTGGCAAACCGCTTTATGACTGAGCCATGACAAAGGGAGAATTATTATCCTATGGATAAAAATTTCTGAGGGGGATATTCCAGGGTGATACTTTGTCTCCTCTGCTGTTTTGCTTTACCCTTAAACCATTCAGTTGTTTATTGAATTTTCTAGGCTATTGTTACAGCTTAACCTCCTGAAACCAACCTTCCTTGATGACATATCCGCTACTTTTTTATTATTTAAAACTGTATAGCTCATCAGACAAGCACTGGCACAACTTCAAATGGTTAAAACTCTCAGAAGATTGACATTTGGCATAAATGTCCAAAAGCAACACTTATGGCAGGAAAACCGAAGCTTAGAGGAAATATCAACATGGGAGAGAGATACGATGTAAAAGTACTTAAACAAGATGAAAAGGCAGCAATAAATGAACAAATGAGAAAAAGTCTAGAAAGGAATAATTCCGAAGAATAAAGCTAATAATAAAAATGACCTTGCCATTTAGGAATAAAGTTGAAGTTATAAATCAGCTTGCTCTTCTTCCGCATCTAACTTACAGCATTGGGGTGCTTGATTTGCCTCAAAATTATTGGATCAGGTGGACAAAAAAACAAGAAAAAACAGATCATGCATATGTTGTCGAAGCAGTGCAAGGCAGAAGGAATTTATTGATGTTATCAAGGTGCTATATATGAGCACAGGCAGGATTCTGTTAGAAACTGTTTAAGGTTTAGTTTAAAACTGTATTTGTTGTCAAGCTGTTTAAATGTAGATCTTAAAGTGCAAGCAAGTCTCCTACCACAGACAAACTTGTGTTGACCCCCCCAGTAGGAATTCAAACAGCACGTAATCCTATCATTACCAGCATACGGTAATGAACCCCAGTTTCCCATCACACGTAAGGGGTGACACATTTATAAGGATCTCTCCTAGACATGATGGTGAAGGGTGAATGGCACAGCAGAGAAAGGTATACTATACCTTACTATGTAGGTGCTTGGAACTACTACCTTGAACTATTTAAACAGGTGTAAGACCTTTCACTGCAACTGTACTACACAGTAAGTACCCCCTCATCCCAAACCCAACAGCATACAGTACACAATGGCACACTATGTGCTTCTATGCACCAGTCAGGAAACTTGGATATGTGTTTTACACTGCCGTGCATATCTGCAATTCAAGTCTATTTATCATGGGAGCTCCTGGTGGTACATCTGATATAGTGTTTATGATGTTTGCCTGCATGAATATAATGTCTTCAGAAGCTCTGCATCATTCTGCAGTGTAATTTCTAAATTTTATTTCTGCATTATTAAATGTACTGCCGATCTTTTTGTATTACCATTAATTAAACGGTCTTTTGTTCCACGTGGTGCCTGGCTTGTAAATGAAAAAGGCTTCATCACCAATCCACCTACCTGGGTAATATGTAGTTAAATCAATCAAGTGATCAAAATTGTATTGGTCAAGCAGAAACTGACAAGGAATTATGAAGAGGCAAACCTTTAATATCAAAAACAATGACGATCATTAACAAGCACTTTCATAACTAATGTTTCATCAGGTTGGTTCCATAAATTAGGTTGATTTTTTTTCTTCTGATGATGTTTGGGGCAGTATGGTGTGTTGCTCTGCTATAGTATACAAAAGCAGTAGTATGTCTAGAAAAAAAATATGAATAAATAATGTGTTTTGCCCTTTTCATTAGGAGCCAACTCATCAAAAGTCCGTTTTGTCATGTCAGCTTCTTACAAAATGGTACATCCTGGAGTTTCGCAGATGATGACTGTGCTTGATGGGCGGTTCATTCCTCTTCCCCTTACTTATATAAACATCCTCCAGGTCACACCACTTCTGGGGAGTACTAACTTCATGACATGACTGTAGATGTGTTGACTCCAGCTTATATGGAGCAGTTATAAAATATTATTACGTATATGGCAGGAATGTAGGATGTTATAAAAACTTTTAGTTACCTTGTTAATACCAGCCAGGCTAGTAACAGTTGTTCCAAAAAATTCTTTCAAATGAAATATTGGTACATATTGGATTTTTCTTTATTACAATTGGCGTTCCCTTATATTCTCCTGCAGTTTTGCTTTCTGCAGGAACTTTTTACATTAAATGCAATTAAAATGAAAAAAAATGAACTTGTAAACTTGAGTAACATAACTAACATCTCCAGAATGAATGAGTGCGTTCTTACTTGAGAAGGTATGGCCACAAAATTTCAACTGCAAAATGTAACTTTCTGAAACCCCTCTGTAAAATTTCTTTCATCATCTGAAGAAAATTACTCAATAGAGCTTTATTTTAGTGCCTTTTGTATACTATTATATAAAGGTATCTTTTTTTAGATTGCCAAAAAGCCAGTAGCAGTTCATCTATTCAAGACTGACTATTCCACTCAAAAAAGTCAGAGAATATGACACACCTACCCCTCCGGACTTCAGATCATACAAAGCAGCTCATTAAACTTACGAGACAAATCCAGGAATGTCTGAACATCTAACCCATCCAATCCTGACAAATGCAGTATTTATCTCAAACTCAAAAAGTATACAGACAAGGTTAGCAACTAACAGCAAACTTCAAACTGCTGCATTTGGTCACTGAAAGAAATTCTGGGGTGGTCTAAAACATTGGCTACTTCTAGTCTATTTCCAAAAAAAAAACAGTTCAAGGCATAAACTACCTATCTCTCTATTCTGTGAAATAGGTTCATAGATTAGTACTAAGCTAACTGCCCTTGCAAACCATTTTAAGCCTAGCCAATTATCCCTTGTGAGCCTCAAACCCTGCACCTTGCGTTTGTAAGGCAAACACCTTAACCATTAGGCCACCCTCCCAACCCTAAGTGATAACATCTGCTCACCACTTACCACTAGCAATCCTATGTTAACTAATCCTCCCCATTCTATACTATTCCTCCCCCTGCAACTACTTCTTACAACAGTCCCACCTTTCGTTTTAATTCATAACCAAAACAGAAGTTGAAAAACTCCTAGAGAAATTTGATGAATCTCATCATCCTTTTTCTTCCATTCCATTCAGCATGATATCTTTAGGCTTGAATGCAAACTGCTTAGCAAGCTCCATGCCTTCATTTATAAACTATCTCTCACTTGCGGCATTCTTCACAGTTTCAGGCATGTGCTTGTAATACACTTACCCAAGGTCTCTAGCCCTTCCTCAGCCAATGACATTTGCCCTGTCTCTAACCTTTTCCACTCACTAACATGCTTGAAAAAAATATTTGCAATTAGCTACATGAATACATCTCCAAGGACAACATTGTCAGTCAGAGACAACCTGATTTCTGCCCCAGTTACAGCACTACTCTCTGTTACTGACCAAATGAACTCCATCCCAAATACAAATATTAGAATAGTTTAGCTCAAGTTACAGGGTTTGATTTTCACCTTTAGGGAAATTGGATAAGCATAAAATGGCTCTCAAGAGCAGTTAGACTAGTACTTACCTATAAGAAATTTTCTTTCTTATGTCTTTTAGGAAAGATTTGGGTGTGGCAAGTCCAGAGCTGTGAGTAACAAGTTTTTTAATAAAAAGGAAGGAGAAAACAAGCTTTTATTTTACTTCTGATTAAATGTTTAAGTTGCACTAAGAGTTATCTATTGGTAATATGTTTGTACTATTTTTCTGCTTTTTCTCATGTTTTAACCAAAAACATTATCTGTGTGCATTTTTTGTTTGTTCTGGGACTTTAGTCTTTCTGCTTCATTTGCAGTTGTCAGAATATTGTGTATATACATTATACTACATTTCTATCTCCAAATACTGCCAGATTTGAACCTCATTTTGTCATTTATTACTGCATGTTTTCCATATACAGTGTTATTGGTAAATTTCTGCATAGACTGGTGTCTCAGACAGTGGCAGAATTACAGTAGTGATAGTATTTTTAATTCTGCTCCAAAATTGGCACTTCATTGCTTTCAGAGTCGTTTATCTTTCAGTTTTCCTGCCAGAGTCCTATATTCTGCTTATCATTTAACTGCTTAAAGTTGCATTCCAGTGCCTTTCTGATCCCTGTTATTTGTGCCTGCCCCAACCCCCAGTGAGATATTAAGCTAAAGTTTCTGAAATTCTAATGTACTTGGGGTCATTGACCTGTAACTTCTTGCAGCTTAAATTTCCTATATAGGCTGTCCTCCCTAATATGCAAACTGAGAGGTACCACATGCAGCAGTAGTGTACGCATTTTTTCATTTCACTGCATGCATTTTTACAAATACAGTTTTACTAATGTCTGCATATTTTTTAAAGTTTTATATCCTTAAATAGCCCTCACTTTTGGGTGCCTAAGTAGTTCCTATTCTACATACTAGCTGCAGTCAAACTAATTAAAAAGGTTCAAGGGATTTGTATTTTAACTAAAAAATATTCACCCACATTTCAGATAATTTTAGTATTTTCTTTCTTTTAGTTGGAGGTTCTTGCTAGCAGCATTTTGCTTCTTCTTAAACTCTGTGCTACTGTACGTGCTCAACATGATAGCTTCACAAAGGGGGTGTTTCTGGCCTGCTACACTCCCTTCCCACCTCCAAATCCTCAGTCACCCTCCATTTCATTTATTTTATTCTTTCTAGTTTCCTCTCACTCTTCATTGTCAATTTTCTCCATCTTAAAGGTAAACACAATGCTAAATCTCATCTTGGAAAACATGCACTAAACCACTGCTTCTTAAGGAACCCAACTTGAAAACATTTCTTTTCATGGAACCCCTCTGAAAACTTCCAACAAACTAAGAAAATATTACACATAATGTGAACTGTAAAAATACATGTTTCAGATTTGAAATGTACAGTCTTAATGAGAAGAATGCACTTGAACTGCATAACAAAAGTTGTCAATATTTTCTGTATTTAAAGAAAGCTTTAATGTAGGTGTCAGATTTAACCTGTTCCTATATTTTGGTTGTAATGGCAGTGGAATCCAGGATTCCAATGCTTTTCATTTAAAGGTCCATACTCACTATGAATTTTTAACCAAACTTTTATCAAAAGGTAACTTAGTCTTTAAATTGTTCAGTGTACTGTCTGAGAAAAGATCAGCCAAACAGATCTCCATTTGTAAATAAATCACTCTTTACTCATTCAGTGAGATTTGAGGTATTCAGAATCCACAAAAACATTATCTTGGAACCTGACTTGAGGGAAAATAGTCTTCAGATTTACCTGACAATATTTTCAAATGATTGAGAAGTTTTTTTCATTTGTTAAAACTGTAGGTTTTATTTCTCATTTTTACTTCATTCATTCAGTCACTCAAGGTTTTGAAATTATCAAACCATTTTTTCTGTTATTTGCATCCAGAGTTCAATTTTCTTCTTTTGGACTTCTATTTTATTATAACTATTGAACACGGTTTTGTGCATTCTCTGAAGAGATAGGTTAAACTCATTCAAAAGTTGAAATATGTCTGTAAAGTGACAATTTCATGTTCCAGTCCATATCCTTGAATAAAATTGTACAATGTCAGTTTTTGGTTGACCAGAATATAATTATTTCTTCTCTCAGTTCAGAGAGTCTTTTTTAATATTTGCCATCATGAAAGGCAGCAAACTTTAGCATTTAGTAATGTTTTATAAGAAAGGCCCATTTTATCACACAACACTGCAAAACGTCTTGCATCTGAAGAGCACAACTTTTTAAAATTTACAGTCTTAACCCTTTTTTATACCTCATTCAACTCAGTACTTAATTCGTTTGCTTGCTAACATTTCCCAGTGTATCATGTAATGTATTACATTCGATATTGGTGTTACTCGCTTCATATTTGTGACTAATCTCGCATGTTTACCAACCATGCTAACTGCATCATCAGTACAAACTGAAGCACAGTCTTTGAATTTTAAATTCTAACTTAAGAAGTTATCAGACAATGCTGAGAACAATTCAATGCCTTTTGCATGACTCTTCAATTCCAAGGAGTTAGAAACTCTTCTTTAATTTAGACAAGTATATGCAGACCAGACCACGAGGTAGGACCAAAAAACACTTTAATAGAGCTATGCGCTTTCATGACATACAAAATATCACTTCATCAGATCAAAGCAAAGAATAAAATCACTCCCTTAAATAGTCAAAACAACCAATTGGGTACAATGTAGCCACACCTATTAAAACAGTATATTAACTGACATAATATACTGAGACATACATAAACAAGATAATATCCAAGAACAATAGAACATATTAATAAAAGAAAATATGCAAAATATTAAAACAAACTTAAGAAAGCCTGGAAAATCTACTCATTTATATAGTCTACGAGACTTTAAGGGGTATGTGTTCATTAAGCCCTAGCCCCTTATTTGCACATAACCTCATAATCCACTGTAGCTTGACCATTTGGGTTCTATTCCTAATGTCTTTTAGCCTAGGGGTTGTAAATACTCTGTCTATAACAAGAACATTAAACTCATGGTTAGTTTCTTTAGCTATAACATGTTTAGCTAGAGCATTACACATATATTGTATATTTATAGAATATAAGTGTTCCCTTATACGTTCCTTCAATCTACGATTGCTCTTACCAACCTAGAAACATGAACACATAGTACACTGAGCTAAATAAACACTATCCCTGGTATTACAGTCGGCCCTAACCTTGAAGTCAAACATGGCACCAGTATCTGGATTAGTAAAGCTGCTCCCACTGTCTATATATTTGCAATACCTACAATTATGACAGAGAAAGGTACCCATAGCACCTATTTCTACCTGTCGTGTCCTAGCTCTATCAGAATAGCACAGCATCCTCTTAAGATTCACTTTTTTCTTAAATATAAAGGAGGGACATTTGCCCACCACCCCTTTTATTTTATTGTCTGTGAGCAACACAGACCAATGTTTCCTGATAATGTCAGTCACAACCTTAGTGTCACTACTATAGTGAAATGGGAGTGGAAAACTTCACTCACTACTATTACGTATGATATCGGTCTCAGTGCTGTTGGAAAAATAGGGTTTCGCTTGTGTTTATCATAAGGACACAGCTGATTCCAATCCTTGGGTGATTTCATACTCCTTAGATCCTCTAGTCTTGAAAAAGCCCCCAAGGGTAACTAATTCATTTTTAAATCCTTCTTCACCAACATTGAGCCTGGTGGCTCACATCCCTTGTCCTTTGACAATATTGGAAAAGCTGTGGGAGGGATGCATACTGGTCCTATGCAACAGGGAATACTGGTAGCACCCTTTCCTGAACAACTTAGTGTCAAAACACCTATTCGTATCACTCAGTACCTCAAGATCCAAAAATTCAATTGCATTATATGAATATGTAAATGAGAACCTAAGAAAGGAAGTTGTACTATGTAGGTATTCAATGAAACTACATAGATCAGTGGGAGTCCCTGTCCACAACATAAACATATCATCAACAAATCTAGTGCACAAACTAATAAAATGGGTGAAATCATGTTGACATAACATGTATGTGTTCTCCCATTCTGCCATGGCCATGTTGGCATAGCTATTGTCACATGAAGTGCCCATAGGTACGCCAGACCACTGTAGAAAGTATTTCCCATCAAAAAGGAAGATGTTGTTCTCCAAGATGATTTCCAAAAACAGGCCAGCTAATTCAATGTTCCTATCATCAAGTTGACTATGTTTCCGTAATTATCTCATGACTTGGTCAATCCCATTATTGTTAGGAATAACCGTAAATAGGGATGTTATATCCATAATCACCAATAAACAATTGCTAGGTAACTTCCTTCCATTGACATGTTCATATAAAACTTGCAGCAACTGTTTAGAGTCCTTTAATACAACCTAGGAGCTGTTCAGAACAGGTCTAAGTAACTTCTCAACATATAATGAAAAGGGTTCTGTAAGCCATCCTCCACTTGGCACAGCTGGTCTGAATAGTGGTGTCACAGAATCTTTATGTATTTTTGGAAGCCCCTGAAATGTGGGAATACATGGAGTCTCAATAATTAAATATTCAGCTAATTCACTGGATATACTCTCACGTAAGAAACAGTCATATGTAGTACTATGCACTCTAAAGATAATATCATGGCTAAATTCCATGGTAACTCTGGAATAAACCTCCTGGTTAGCTAACATGTCATTCATAGCTGAAAAATAATACTCCCTATCTATGACAACTATGGACCCACCCTTATCCACAGAGCGGATAACAATAGTGTCATCATTATGTAACGAATCCAAGGCTTTCTTTTCATGAACAGTTAAATTATTAAAAACATGACGCCCTGTTCTATTGTTCAAAGTAGAAGACAAATCATCTTCTCATAATCTCAAAAACGTTTCTACCACAGGGTGATTCAAAGGCACAAATCTGCTAGTTTTTTTTTTAATATTATTGCAGTTACTATTACTGTAACCTGAAAAAAGAATTTTTAACATCAAATTTCTCCCAAACAGCCTCATATCAATTAAAGTGTCTCAGTACATTATGTCAGCTATTATACTGTTTTAATAGGTGTGGCTACATTGTACCTGATTGGTCCTTTTGAATATTTAAGGGAGTGGTTTTTTTCTTTGCTTTGACCTGATGATGCGATATTTTGTATGTCATGAAAGCACTTACCACACATTATAGACATGTTTTTTTGAATTCACCTTCCTGACAGTTTCAAATGCATACTTCTCTATCAGATTATTAAGTTGTATTAACCATTTGATGCATTTATTTCATTTATTATCAAACGGTAAATAAATTATATTCATTGTATGATAAATAATGTATTGTTAAAAATGCAAAATTTGTTTGATTGTGTTTTAAATTTGGACTTTTGGACAGTTTTCTGGCTAGACATGAAATATCATTTACTAACCAATAACAATAATAATAATACCCATTTTGGAATATTTCAACCAGAAAAGACCACAAACTGCTGCCATTAAATCATCCATATCCTTACCCATCAATTACAGCCACTTTGTGTATACCTCACATGTTAAGACTGTGACAAAATGTCCACCGTATTCCAAATTGCTTTACAAAATGCAGACTATGTCTGTAATGTAATCAGAGTAAAGTATATCAATTTATTTCATACAAAAGCACGTTCACTTTGCAAATCCAGATTGAGGATTAGCATATAACACAAGTAAAATTTACTTTAATCCACAGATGGCTCCCACCAATAGTTATAGCTGCTTTGTTAACTAAGTACACCTCAGACATTTAATTGGGATTTGTTTCACACAAACACAGAGTAGACAGTGTAGTCACAGTAAAGTATTCCAATTTAACTTCACTCAGATGCTACTAGTCCTGCAAACCTAGATCAATAATTGTTTATAATGAGCATATGACAAGATGGTAAGATGCTTTTATCCAGAGACACCCCTCCACCCCCACTTAGCAGCTATATCCACTTTGCTGAATGTATAAACCTCAGATGGCATAATGGCCATACCATAATGGTTATTTCAGCTTTTTCAAACAATAGTTACAAGGTATTCTAAATTGCTTCACAAAAATCTCAATAGTCCTGCAAAGCCAGAATAACAACCAAACTATATCAGCCAGTACCCAGCAATTACATCTACACGGCTGTATGTAGGCATTTCAGATAATCAGTTATAATATAGCAGCTTATATATGGGTGGTGCAGTGGTTAGCATTGCCGCCTCACAGCAAGAGGTTCTCCGGTTCAATTCTCAGCTGGGGTGCCTTCTGTGCGGAGTCTGCATGTCCTCCCTGTGGTCACGTGGGTTTCCTCCAGGTGCTCCAGTTTCCTCCCACATCCCAAAGACATGCAGTAGGTAGATTGGACACTCTAAATTGGCCCCAGGTGTGAGTGTGTACGTGTGTGTGCGCCTTCTGTGGAAGTTTGGGTGCCGGGCTGGCAACTTGACATGGTAAAAACTCCACTGCCAATCAGGAGCGGACAGATGATCCGCTGTGGCGACCCCTAACCAGGAAAAAGCCAAAAGAAGAAGAAGAAGTTATAATATAGCAGCTTCACCCCCCCCCCTTCTTCCAGGCAATGTACTCTTACAGCACTCACCGTTTTAGCACAGGAATTAAGATAAAACAAAGAAAATTAGGGGCAGATTTTAAATGTTTTCTTACATACTTAGAAAGCTGCCAGAATAACAGATTTTGCATTCGCATATGTTTTCGGAAGCACATGACATCGACAATTAACAATCTGTCATTATGTAGTCAAGCAACTGCAAATCTCAGTGATTTTCTAGATTTTGAAAATCTCAAATTTCACAAGTAGTAGACCAAACACATCACACAAAATCACTGAGGTGTCCAGATGAACATTTGAGAGGTATGCATTGTATGATTGCAGCACAAGTCTCCAGAAAGCTAAACATTTTATGATGAAAAGAACAAAAATATGAGGTAATGGCAGGGGCAGTTAAGATCTATGTTCTCATCCAGTCACCCTGTAAAGCAGTTTATTGGTATTGAACCACTTGCCAGATTGGATTATAACTCTAAAGCAGCAGCCATCTAAAATAGGTGTAAATGCTCTTGGAAAATAGGTACACAGAGACAAAGAAATCTGGGCAAGTAAAGAACATAAACATTTAAATATCACTACTCCCACTCTCAGCAGGAGTATACAATACTACTTAGAAATGCAAGTTTAAAAACTGACAATGACAAAATGACACAAAAATATAAACAGATTGTCATGTCTTCATTATGAAATAACACTACTGCAGAAAACTCTTCCTTCTTTTGCGTGATTAATTTTAAATATATTTACTCACAATAGTTAATACAAACTTTATAATTACAAGATGATATTACATTTTAAAAATAAGGTCATTCTAAGAAGAGGCTGTCTTGACTGTAAAACATAACTGCAGTATGGCGGCCCCCATCACAAAATAACAGTAGCACACAGAGGTAGTAGCACTCTACAGCTCAAAATATGATGAAAGAAAAATAACATGTGATGCAGCTTTTTCTACTGCAGCTGACTGTCAAGCAACAGGTCAGGGGACATGGTCTCTTTATTCTGTTAATGACAAGTGCCACAAGTCTACTGTAATCTTCCCCCACTTTTGTACAAATATGATTGGGTTGCAATCCCTATAAAAATTCATGGATGAATCCTAGGAAAGCAAGGCTCTTGAGTGAAAGGTCTGCCAGTCCGGCTCTCAAAACTTCTACCAGTCACTGCATTTACACAGGACCTCTTCCTTACAAGTATTTTGGATTATACCTTCACTGCATTTTACTTCTGCTTTATTTTTGGCATTAAATGTAATCTTGCAAATCTTGCCCCATGGATAACAAAAAGCACCAAACAGTTAATGTTAAAGAGGAATGGCATGGAAAATATGGCCCTCTCAAAAAAAAAAAAAAAAAAAAAAACACAAGCTTGCTAAACTTTAAACATGTTAGAGACCTTGCTAAACACCACATCACCAAAGATACAATTCTTCTTATTACCAAAAACCAAAAAAGGACCCACCAAAACAATCCAAAACTCTTCTGGAAACATCTAAATAATCTTCTTCATCCTAGCAGATCATCTCAGCTTTAACTGTTTGCCCAAAGTCAGTTCTAAACATGGCAATCAAATTTAACACCCATTTCCGAAAACAGTCCATATTAGTCCTTTTAAGGACCCCCCACTCGATTACAGCTCAGCTTGTTCCCAACAACAGACAATATAAGAGCGTTTCTCCCTTTTAAGTTTATACCCACTCCTTGAGGGTGGGCTACACTCTTGAAGTAGTAAAGTCCTCATCTCCACATTCTGCAATGCATTGGTAACATATCTAAATATAATTGTAGATTCTTTTTTATAAGTCCTGTTGCTCCTACTACTATTTGGACTGTCTGGCTATCTTTCTTCCACATTGCTCTCATTTCTGCCTGCAAATCCTGATATTTTGTGACTTTGTGTCTCTCTGTACACAAGTCACTGTAGTCACTGGGTGTGGTGATTTCAATGATCAATGCAACTTTTATCTTCTTTTCGTGGACTGCTATATCTGGTTTTCTAGGATCTACCTTTTGAACTGCTGGCAATGGATGATCCCATGTGATGTAAACTTCATCATTTTCTATGATGCTTTGTAGCTCATGTTTCCACTGTTTTTCAGCCACTTTAATACCATAATATTTGCACATTTCCCCAGTGCAATAGTCTTGCCACATTATTATGCCTTTCAATATACAGTCCTGCCATTAGTGTGTCACAACCAGCAATGAGGTGTGCGACTGTTTCCAATTTGGTTTTACAAAACATACATTTGTCTGTTTCTTCCACATGTTCAATGGACTTTGTAAACCAGCATGTATGTAGCCCACGATCTTGGGCCGCCGATATTAACCTTTCACCTCTTGGTTTGAAGTCTCCTCTCCTTAACCATTCCTTCGTTTGTTCCTGATCAACATGAGGTTCTTCCAGAAGTTTTCTATACTTGCAACTATATTTATGCATTTTCCACAGTTCTTGCCTTCTCATCTGGTCCTTCACCTTATATTCTTTCTTTTGTTTTTTTTTTTGGCACATTCAGTTGCTGCCTAATTTTTATCTACTTCTGGTTTGATTTCCATTCCTGCTTGACGCCAATATGCTTCTGTTAGATTAAGCAGAGAAGTCATCTTAGATTTATTCTCCTCATGTTTCAAAACTTTCACTATGTTTGGATCTTGTGAGGTCAGCAGATGTGGATTCCCACAATTGCAGATCTATACATGTAATCAATTTCAAGGAGGCCCATCCCTCCCTCGGAATGGAGAATATATAATCTTGCTACGCACTGATTTTTATATATCATTTGGTGAGCATGAAGCATCCTTCTTGTTTTCCTATCTAATCTATCCAACATGTTTTGAAGCCAGTCAGTCACTTCAAAACTGTAAGTTAGGACAGGAAGAGCAAATTGGTTTATAGTTTGCATTTTGTTCCTAGATGTCAACACTGTTTTCAGGATTAATTTAAGTCTTCTAAAGTATTCCTTATTAAGTTTTATTCGCATTTGTTCATGTTTTATTGTTGATCCTTCATCAGTTCCTAAATATTTATACACTCCCTCTTGCTCAAGTTCTTTTAGATCACATTCCTGTCCCAAACTGATGTTTTCTTGGTGCTGCAGTTTTCCTGCTTTAAAGGTTGCTTTTGCACATTTATCAAGACCAAATTACATTCTTATATCATCTTAAAAAGTTTTGAGAACTTTCAGTTCCTCATTTGATGAGCTATACAGTTTTAAATCACTGACAAAGAGAAGATGAGAAGTCTTTATACTTTGTTGTTTTCTAGGAGCCAAACTATAGCCATGGCCTGAGCTGTTAAGCAGACAGCTTAATGAGTTAAGGGCAAGGCAGAATAGCAGCTGTGACAGATAGTCACCCTGGAATACCCCCTTTGGATTTTTATCCCTGGAATAATAATTTGTCTTTTATCATGGCTTAAATGCAAAGTGGCCTGCCACTGTTTCATGGTCGCTCTAATGTAGTTTATCAGTGCAGAGTGTATCTTATACATTTTGAGAACTCTTTTATCCATGAATGTGGGATAATGTCAAATGCTTTTTGTAGTCAATCCATGCCATACTTAGATTCTTACACTTTTTACAGTTCTCCACAAAGACTTTACTTAACAACAAATGATCATTTGGTCCATATGACTTTCTTTTATTGCCCTTTTGTTCTACTGCCATAATTGAGTTTTCTTCTAAATGACTATAAACTCTGTCGGCATCAATTCCAGTGTATAGTTTATACATTGTCAGGAGGCAAGTTATTGGTCTAAAATTTTTAGGGTGTCTTGCAGGTTCACTCTTAAGTAGAAGCATTGTTTTTCCTGTTTTAGCCAGGTTGGTGGGTGTTCAGGGTGTGCATATAAATAGTTCTTAGTTACTCATGGCTAGATCTTTGTGCAAAGACGTTAATACTTTTAACCAAAAGTTAGGTACTGCATTTGGGCCTGGGGCTTTCCAATTAGAGGCTTTTCTTAACTTTGTTTCAATCTCTCTGGCTGTTATTTCATCCCATTTTTTATCCTGTACCTTTAAACTTCTTATTCTTTCTTTTACTTATTCTATCCATTTAACATCTTTTTTATGTTTCACAGGATCTTCATAGATGCTTCTACAAACAATGATGGCATCGGCCTGTGTGGTCGCGGCTGTGTCCGCTCATTCAGAGATTTGCATATTTTGTCTACTTTTGCACAGAAAATCTCAAATAAAATCAGTTTCTGCACTTCCAGTTGAAGGTACAATAACTTATAGTAGACAGAAGTTACTAGAAATTAAACATTCAGCATCTACATGTTGCTGGTTGGATACCTTGAAGTCTGCAGAGTATCTGGGGCCTACTACTTGCACAGAGCTACAACATTTGGGTATTTTAACTCCTCACACTCTAAAGTGCCTGAAACTGGTGGAACAGGTTTCTGAAATATTCTTGACAAGAAAAAAGAGAAAGATGTGAGAGAACAAGGAAAAGAGGTTGCAGCGCAGGTACTGATGTAAAGTTAAAAGCAAACTACTGCAGGCCTGCAGTACCAACTATACTGATAGCTAATGTGAGATCACTGGATTGCAAGATGGACTACTTGGGACTGGAACTCTCCAACAAGAACAATGTGAGAAATCCTTGTTTATTTTTGATTACTGAGACGTGGCTGCATGACAAGATAAATGATAGTGCAGTAAATTAGAGAGTTTTATGCTGTTTCGTGCAGACAGAAAACATACACTGTGTGGAAAGGCAGGAGGACGTGGAGTCTGCATCTATGTTAACAAATGATGGTGCAGCAACTGTGAAATCATACTGTCACACTGCTGTGCAACTGTGAAATCATACTATCACACTGCTGTGCAACTGTGACATCATACTATCACACTGCTGTGCAACTGTGACATCATACTATCACACTGCTGTGCAACTGTGACATCATACTATCACACTGCTGTGCAACTGTGAAATCATACTATCACACTGCTGTGCAACTGTGACATCATACTATCACACTGCTGTGCAACTGTGAAATCATACTATCACACTGCTGTGCAACTGTGAAATCATACTATCACACTGCTGTGCAACTGTGACATCATACTATCACACTGCTGTGCAACTGTGAAATCATACTATCACACTGCTATGAAAACTTCATTTTACTTGCCCAGGGAGCTGAATGGGGTCAGTGTAATAGTGGTGTACATCCAACCTAGTGCTAATACCACTGAGGCTCTAAGTAAACTATGCAATCACATGCGTGAGCTGCAGAGCAAATATCCTGACTTTGTACACGTGGCAACTGGTTGGTGACTTTAATAAAGCAGATCTGAAAGAAGTGCTCCCACACTACCATCAGTATGTGGACATTCCTACAAGGGTGATAATACCCTGGACAAGTTGTACATAAACTTAGCTTATAAGGCAGTGCAACTTCCACAATGGGAAACTCTGACCATTACACCATCTTGCTATCACCCGCTTACAAACCTGCACTGGTTAGAGAGAAACCCACAAAGAAATAAATCAGGGTATGGCCCAAAGGGGCTATGGAGGCCCTCCAAGATTGCTTTGAAAGAACCAACTGAGATTTTCAAGGAGGCAGCCACAGTGAATCAGCATCTGAACATTGATGAATACACTGAGGTAGTGATGGCATACATTTCAAACTGTGTTGATGGGGTAACAAATACCAAGAGTATCACTATTAGAGCTAACCAGAAGGCATGGCTCACCCCTAAGGTATATGAGTTTCTGAAGGAGAGAAACGCAGCTTACAGAGCTAAGGACAAAGCAGCAGCCCTAAGTGTAGCAAGAGGTAATCTGAGGAGGGGTATAAAGGAGGCTAAGAGGGAGTATGGCAGAAAGGTACAGAGCCACTTTGAAGACATGAAGGATACAGGGAGACCATGGCAAGGCATACAGATCACTGACTACAAAATCAGGTCAGCACAGTGTGAAGACAGTATTGAATTCCTGGACAGTTTGAATGTCTTCTTTGGTAGATTTGAGGAAAGAAACAACAGGTTGGCATTAAAGCTACCCACTGATAAGAAGGATGCAGAACTCAGCCTCAGCAGAGAGGAAGTAAGAAGAGAGCTAAGGAGAGTGAACCCCAGAAAGGCTGCTGGCCCAGACAACATACTGGGCAAGGTGTTAAAAGGCTGTGCTGATCAACTATGCACAGTGCTGAAGGAAATGTTTAACACCTCTCTTGTCATGGTGAAAGTACCCTCATGCTACAAGGAAACTAACGTCAACCCACTACCTAAGAAAACCACCCACTCCAGCCCTAATGACTACAGACCAGTCACTCTGACATTCACTGTTCAGAAATGTTTTGAGCAACTGATCAAAAAACATCTTTCATCATGCCTACCTGCTGATTTTGACCCTCTGTAGTTTGTGTACAGAGCTAACTGAGCCATGGTTGATGCCATATCAGTAGCGCTACACGTCTCCCTTGAGCATTTAAAGGGCAAAGACAACTATGTGAGGATGCTGTTCATAGACTTCAGCGCTGCATTTAATACGGTGGCACCAATGCAGCTGATAGAAAAACTGGCACATTTAAGAGCCAGTAAACATCTCTGTAACTGGATCCTGGACTTCCTAATTGAGAGACCACAGAGGGTGTGTTCAGGTAAGAACACATCAAAGTGCATCATGATTAACACAGGGGTTCCACAGGGATGTGTTCTCAGCCCACTGTTATTCACCATCCTGACCCATGACTGCTATGGTAAGCACAAGTCCAACCATATCATCAAGTTTGCTGATGACAGCACAGTTGTGGGACTCATCACAAAGGAGGATGAAAGGGCATACAGAGAGGAGGTGGCCTCTTTGATCAGTTGGTGCGAGGGGAACAACCTTGACCTGAATGTAAGCAAGACCAAAGAGATTATCATCAACTTCAGGAAAAGGAGAACAAACCACCCAGCACTCAGAATCAATGGTGAGAGTGTGGTGAGAGTCAAGAGTATGAAATTCCTGGGTGTACACATAGGTTCATAGGTTCATAGGTTCATACTAGGCTATCTGCCCTGGGGCAATTATAAGCCTAGCCTGATTCTGTATGGCTTACGCCACCCCTTGATTTGAGTATACTGTGCCCTTTTTAAGGTTTAGTTTACTGTGCCTCTGTCTAATAGTGACACGGGAGTAATCCCTGGGACAAACCTACGATCCCCCATCCACTTATCGAGATTCCTCTTGAAGAGATTCAGTGAGGTGCTCTGCCTCACATGAACTGGAATTCTATTCCAGAGCGAAGGGAGCCTCTGGGTTATGAACCTGTCCCTCCAGCAAGTTCTATTTATTTCTGTGCTGAGGTTCAAGTCCCTCGAGCGTGTGGCTCTAAGGGATTTAGATTTACTGAGGTGGAGCATGTCCATTAATTCTGGATTTGACATAGCTTTGTATGTCAGGCATAGATCACCTCGAAGTAGGCGGTATGCAATTGAGTAGAGCTGGAGTTTTTTTAACCGAGCAGCATATGGCATCTGTTTGAGACCCTTGATCCTCTTGGTGAGATACTTTTGGGGTCTTTCTAATTGCTGCAGGTGTCGGGTAAGGTACATCCCAAAAGGGGCATTGTATTCTATGATGGGCCTGATGAGGGATGATTAAAGGGGCACGATTACCTCTCTTGATCTAGATGTGAAACCCTTTGTGATGAGGTGGGCTATGTAGAAGGTCTTTCTAACCACTTTGGCAATGTGGTTTTCAAAGGAGAGATTGCTATCAACTTGGGTCCTCAGGTCCCTAATAACTTTCTCTGTACTTAATGGGTTTCTGCCTATGTGGTAATTTGTGGGCACATTGTTTTTGCCAAAGGGTATGACTATACATTTTTTGGCATTTAGCTTTAAACCATGGCGCTGGCACCAGTTATCTGTCTCTCTGAGACCTTTTTGTAGGATGTTTGTGTCAGCTGGAGAGTTGATTATGGCGCCCAGTTTGCAGTCGTCTGCGAACTTGGTGAGCCATAGTCCTCCCATGTTTGCCTGTACCTCGGAAAAGTATATACTGAACAAGAGTGGTCCCAGGACAGAACCCTGTGGGATGCCACTTGTGACCAGTTTCGAGTCTGACATGGCTCCAGCAACTCTCACTCTGTGGGTTCTGTCTTTGAGCCAGTTTGCGACCCATCTTGTGACATAGGGGTTTATATTTAAGCTGGATAGCTTATCTATGATGCCAGAGTGGGGTATTGTGTCAAATGCCTTTGCAAGGTCCAAATAGGCTGTATGGACTACCTTCCCTTCATCTATGGCTTTGGTGACTGTTTCAAAGAAGTCAACCAGGTTCAAAAGGCAGGATCTGCCCTTGACAAAGCCCAACTGGGTAGGATCTAGTGTCTGTAGGTCCCCAATGTCTTTGTTTATGAGCTCCATGATGATCCTCTCCATAGCTTTGCAGACTAAGCTAGTCAGGCTTATGGGGCGATAGTTTCCAGGGTCCATAGAGGCTCCACCTTTGTGGAGTGGGACCACTGTTGCTGTACACCATTCTGTGGGCACATATCCTGTAGTGAGGCTGAGATTGTATAGCTGTTTTATTTGAGGGATTAGTTCCTCTTGGAGTTCATGTAGGACGCAACCTGGGACGCCATCTGGTCCCATGGAAGCAGTGTTTTTTGCTTTGGAGAGGGCAGCCTTCACCTGAGCATCTGAGATGTTTGGGAGGCAGCCCTCTGCCGGGATAGATACTTGCTCTTTTGGAGGGGGGCGGGTTTGCACTGAACCTGTCTGCCACCATATTGGCGATGTCTGTGGGTTCAGTGTATTTTTTGTCGTTTAGAATCAACTCAGAACAAGTCTGGGAGTTGCATCCCAGGTTTCTAACATAACAGAAAAAAGCCTTATGATTGTCTTTGGTGTCCTGTGCAATTTTTCTCTCGAAGCTGGCCTTGGAGGATTTTATGAGGGATCGTAATTTTTTGCTAGTGCTGATCAGAGATGCCTTCCCTATTAGGGATTTTGCTCTATCATGTAGTAGCTTCCTCCTTCTGTTGTACAGTTTATTTATGGCAGGGGTCCACCAGACCGGACGCCTGCCTTTGGATGATTGGGTCTTGGTTTTGTTTGGGATAGCATGATCCATGCATTCCTGGAGATGTCCGTAAAATGCATTTATATAGGATTCTGCAGTTTGGGCCGTAGTTTCCACTGGCCCTGGGGCCTTGAAGGATTCCACTTCGGTTTTGAGAAGTGAGAAGTTCGCTTTTGAGAAGTTTTTCACTGTGGTTTTCTGGGCTGGGGGTGGGGTCGGGATGTGGACATCCAGTGAAATTAATTTATGGTCTGATCTTACCAATGAGGGATATACTTCTGGTGTGGAGCATAGAGTCCCCATGTTGGTAATGATCAGGTCTAGTATGTTTTCCCCTCTTGTGGGAGTGGTGACTAGTTGTTCCATAGCATTTGAGTTTATAATTTCCAGGAATCTTTGGGCTAAGGTGCTGGGGCTTGAGTAGTGCTTCCAGTCAATGTTTGGGTAGTTGAAGTCACCCAGTATAATGGTGTTCGGAGAGATCTTCATGTTCTCCAATGTTTTCAGGAAAGCCGAGTGGGATTCCTGACTTTGAGAGGATGGTCTGTAGGATGCTATAAACTGAAAAGCAGTCTTGCCCACTGTTAGTTGCACATGGATGGTCTCTGATACTTCGTGCAATGCCACTAACCTGGAGGTGTGGATATCCTTGATAATTATGGAAACTCCCTCTTCTTTTGTGGTTCGGTCCGGGTTTTGGGGCCGAAAAGCATGATATGAGGTATAGCCTGGTAGTGCTGGGGTGCTCTCTGGAGCCTTGAACCAGGTTTCTGTCACTGCACAGATATCGATGTTCTCCATACTGAGGAGAGCTTTGAGTGCGTGCATCTTGAGGTTAAGACTTCTGGCATTTAGCAGCATTACCCTTAGTTTCCTGTTCCTTGTGCTGTCTATGGGGGTGGGTTTGACTTTTGAGCCTTGCCTAAAAAAGGCACTATGGGGGTGGCAAGAGCCTTTGCCAATATCCGAAAGCCCAGTGGTGACAGGTGCAAGCCGTCCCTAACGAAGCAACGTGGCTTGTCGAGCATGTCATCCCAGGCTGACAGACACTGGACCCCCTTTGAATGACACCAAAATTTTAGCCAATTGTTAAAATCGATCATTTTGTCTTTGTACTGTGGCATCATTCTAGGTGAGGGTAAGATGCTGCTCAAGGTCAGGGTCATACCAGCCTGGGCTACATGATCAGAGAGCTCCTCTATGTCTCTTTTCATGTAGTTCAGGGAGGTACGTCTCAGGTCATTCACACCAGCATGTACAATGACTGAGTCATATTTGTATTTGCTTTGGAGTGACCTGAGTGCTTGCATTATGTGTCGGATCCTAGCACCTGACAGGCAGCTCACCGTGACCTTCTCTTTCTTCAGCCTGGTGAGCGGGACGTCAGTGTGTCTGACAATAGAGTCACCTATAACAAGAGTATCAGGTGTGTTATTCAGCCTTAAGGGCTGTGGCTGCTTGGCACACTGACTTTGTGGGTTATGTGTTGTGTGTGTTTTGTTTTGAGGTAGCGTTTGCTTGGATGTCTGCTTTGGAGTTCTGAGGATCTCTTGTGGTTGGGAAACACCAGCCAACTGGTCAAGAAAAAAAACGAAAAAAAATATTGATATGTATATATCATATGTTTGCATTTCTGCTTTGTCTCTCTAACATCTTGTATAACTGATTTTGACCATATTTTTACTCAAAAGTTTGATTCTCTGTAAACTGTGTTTTTTTTTTTTTTTGTTTTTTTTTTTGGAGCTTTTCTCCTCGAGTCTCTAGTGAAAATGGGCCAGAAGCCCAGCTGGACCAACCCGGTTAACAAATGTCATTAAATAAATAAAAGAAAGCGTGCCAACGCCTCCATTTTTTAAGAAGGCTGAAAAAAGCTAAGCTTCCTCCTCATATTTTCTCCACCTTCTATAGAGGTGCACTAGAGAGCATCCTCACCTGTAACTTCACAGTGTGTAGAGCATCCTCACCTGCAACTTCACAGTGTGTAGAGCACCCTTACCTGCACCTTCACAGTGTAGAGAGCATCCTCACCTGTAACTTCACAGTGTGTAGAGCATCCTCACCTGCAACCTCACAGTGTAGAGAGCATCCTCACCTGTAACTTCACAGTGTGGTTTGGAAGCTGCACAGTTACAGAAAGGAAGGTGCTACAAAGAGTGGTGAGGGTTACAGAGAAGGTAACAGGTTCCAGTCTTCCATCGATACATCTTTATTCTGCAAGAAGCATCCGGAAGGCCACCAAAATAATACAGGACAACACGCATCCTGTGCATGGATTGTTTAAGCATCTGGCATCAGGCAGGAGATATCGCAGCATCTGCTGCAGGACTACAAGATTCAGTAACAGTTTCTATTTGTATTTGTTAGTTATATTTATTCTTCTACTTGTTTGTGTTGTTTCACTTTCCTTTGTAATCTCAAGAATTGAGCTGATGCTTGAAATTTGTTTTAGGCTACACGTGTAGTTCTAACTGACAATAAAGTTTACTTTGACTTTGACAAAATGTATCTATTTCTTCAATATTTGGCAGTCTTTCAATTCCTTTTACCTTATTTCCCAATTCTCTATAAAACTTTTTTGGGTCATCAATAAATTGCTTATTTTGTACTTTTCCTTTATATTTATATGTGTATCTTCCAAATTTGTCTACCTGTGCTGAGATTTTTAGTTTGTAATTTGCGATAGTGCATGATAGATCCTGGTCTGTTCTAATACTGCACATTCCTTTTATCACATCTATCTTTCTTAGTATTTTTGTTGATATGTTCCCTCTTCTATATTCTTCTAACAGTGACACTTCTTGTCTTAACTGCTTTATAGTTTTCTCTATTTGATACATCCATGATGGCATTCGATTTCTCCCCTTCCTTTCCCTCACTACACTGTGTTCTTGTGGTAGAACTTTATTAGTTATTAATTTAGCCACACAGTAATATATCCTGGTTACTTCTGTTATATCGCATGGACCTCTATGGACAGTCCTAATTACTGTGTTGATTTGTTTTATCAAACTTCTGACTTTTGGGGTTTTATTGACCTTCTGCAGTCTATTTCTTTCACTGACCTTAATATATCTATCTCTATTAAATGAAGGCATAGGTTTAATCAACTTTTATTTATTTATTTATTTACATTTGATTGCTGGGAAAGTTCGACTGGGCAGATGTCCATTTTCAGTGGAGGCCTGGGGAGAAATGCTCCAAAATATTACAAAACATTTTAAGAATAATAATTTTACAGTCTTTAAAAATAATACAAAAAACAAATACAGTTTAAATAATTATACCAAATTAGACATAATATGAAAACATTGATGTAGAGTAGATACAAGTTATAGGACAATGATTTAACAGTTAGAAAAATTTTAGCCTGTTTATAGAGAAATTAAAGGTAAGTTAGTATAATACAAACAGGAATTGCAATATGAAGTGAGAGAAAAGAGGCTTGTGGTATATTTAGAGAAAAAGCCAGGAAAGAGAAATTGATAGAAGTAAGAAAATGAGTGAAGAAGGGAGAGTAAGGAGATGTAAGGTATGGAGAAGTATTTGTCCACGTGTGGGGATGTAGTTTATCCTGGTATTGAGCAGGAACAGAGCCAGCTTTTGGTTAAGAAGTCTTTCAGAATGGTTTTGAAGGAAGGGAGGTTTTGAAGGATGGGAGGAAGGGTATTGACTTAATTGATAGAGATAAGGAGTTCCAGGCCTTAGCAACATGGTACGCGTACAGACAATGTTCAACAGATTTGATAGGTTTGTCTACAGAGGAGTTTTTGGTCACTGGATCATAATGACTGACTAGGAATATATTTGTGTAGAATGTTATTTAGTACCAGACAAGCAGATGGATTTTGAATAATTTTATAGGTGGTAAGAAGCTGTGTATATGTATACCACATGTGACAGTTCTAACCAATTTAGTGCAGTGGTGGGATCTGAATGGGGTATTTGTTGTAAATTTAGCAACTTTCTTATAGCAAATAAAAAATGTAGTAGGCAACACAAACTCCAAATAACAGAAACAGCAGCAGTGGGTTCAGGTACAGAAGCAGGCTCACAGTTTATCCAGGAATTTATTTAATAAAACATATGAAAGATGCAGACACATAAAAATCAATAATCCAAAAGATAAGAACAGTATTCCAAGCGCTTTTGTCTCTGGTAATTCAAAGACTTTTTCAAGGAAATTATAAAACTGTTACTGAGCTCAATTTAAACACACAAATCCACCCCTAATTATCATTAAACTAATAAAACCATATAATAAATATTCATAGAGTTCATAAATATTCAACAATCGCAGTACAATTCAACCACAGAACACGTCATAATGGAAAACACACTAAAATGTGCAACAAATAACACACCCAATCCCAAAAATCATGCCCTTGTCAAAATAGTGTAAATAACCATGCTATTAATAGACATATAAATATGTACATATAAAATTATATAAATACATACAAAAATACATATTTTATATATATATATATATATATATATATATATATATATATATATATATATATATATATATATATATATATATGGGTTCCTATCAGTTCACCGACAGTTCAGAACATCGACACTCACATCTTCGACACCAAATCATCGACTGTTCATAACATCGACATTTCAGGTAAGCGATCTTCCCCCTTGCAGGACCCATGGTAGCACTTGTTTCTCTGTTACAACGCGTAAGGTTTATGTGACTCTTTACAATTTACCCTGACAGCATCATCCTTAACTTCGTAACAGAGAAACAAGTGCTACCATGGGTCCTGCAAGGGGGAAGATCGCTTACCTGAAATGTCGATGTTATGAACAGTCGATGATTTGGTGTCGAAGATGTGAGTGTCGATGTTCTGAACTGTCGGTGAACTGATAGGAACCCATATATATATATATATATATATATATATATATATATATATATATATATATAGGGTCTATATTACATATCCGAATGCTTAAATGTTTGAATCGCTAAAGATTGACCTTTAGTAATCAAACATTTAAATGTTCAAATATGAATAAAAATTAAAAAAACAAAAAAAAAAAAAAAACAAAAGGGTGTAAGCAGGGGCATCCCCCACGTGGGGGGCTGCGCTACAGTGTAGGGAATGGGAAATTTTACATTTCCGCATTGTAGCGCACTGAAGTGCGATCTCGGAGTTGGTATATTTAAGTATCGAGGGGTGTGAGGGGTGCATGGGGGCTTGACCCCCTGCTTAAACCCTTTCCTTTTTCTTTTTTTTTTTTGATATTATTTTTTTACATATTTGAACATTTAAATGTTCGATCACTACAGGCTAATCTTTAATGATTCAAACATTTAAGTGTTCGGATATGTAATATATATATATATATGTCTAAAATCATTTATCTGTTTGATGCTTTTAACTTCAAGAAACAGGCTAAGGATAGAGCATCATTGATACCCGGCCAGTTGGTTGCATTAGTTCTAATCTGCCAAAATGCCTCTTGTTTCTCCAGTAGTAGGGTCCATGGGCCACCCCTTGGGTCTATATCTAAAGCATCAATTATCGTAAATTTAAAAACATGCTCCTTATACTCCTTTCAGTGTTTAGTGAGAACATTCATCTCTTTGCCTAACCTAATATCCCTTAGGTGTTTATATATCCTACATCTTAATCTCCTTTCCATTTTCCCGATGTAGAAAGTGGGACAACCCGTACATAGGGCACAGTATACCACCCTTTCAATTTGGCATGTGGTCTTCCTTCTCAGTTCTATAGTCACCCCACTGATATCGCAGGATAGGTCCTCAAGAATATGTGTGCAAGATGAACAACGCCCACATTTCCTCATGTAACCCATCATAGGTCTCCTCTTGCAAGATTCAAGGACATTTTTAAGCTTCCTTCCCCTTCTATATATATAGATGATGCTGTTAGTTACTTCAATAACACTTTTCTAACTATACTTGAACATCATGCCCCAATGCATACAATAAGAATCAAATCTAAGTCAGCCCAATGGCTCTCAAACAATACTAGGAAACTTATCCTTAGCAGAAATAAAACCTGAGCTAAATGGCGAACCACTAAAAACACAACTAATCAGCTAGCTTGTAGACAAAAAAGAAACATCACAAAAAAGCTATCCTGCAAGACAAAAAGAACTTTTACACTCAGCTACAACAATCATCCCTTCATCAACTTCAAAAATTTTGGACTGCTATTAATATGCTAATCTCCCCTGGCAAAGTGGCCACACCAAATCCACTAGACTCTACCCCTGACTGCCCATTACAAACTGCCAATGCCTTTAACACTTTCTTCACCTCAGCTATACTTAAACTAGCAAACCAACAATGCCCTGATATCTCCAAACTCCCTACCCCCAGCCCCACTCCACCCCCATTCCACCTCAAACCTATACCCACCTCTTATATCTCATCCTTGCTTCAGAAACTAAAACCTTCCACCCCCTCAGCTGACAACCTACCAGCTGAATACCTCCAACTAGGTGCAAAAGCCATTGCCTACCCCATCTCCATACTTATTAATAGGACCTTAGAAGAAGGTGTGGTTCCCTCTATCTGGAAAATCTCACATATTATCCCTCTCTTTAAAGGTGGTGACTCTTTGGAATATTCCAACTTCCGCCCCATAGCATTACTATCCCCTCTTGCAAAAATAATGGAGAAATGTATCCACAAGCAGCTACTAAACCACTTATTACACCATAACCTCCTAGCCAACTGTCAACATGACTTTCGGCCATTCCATAGTACTTCCACAGCCTTACTATCCTTCATTGACTCTATCAACATCAACCGCAATAAAAATATTCTTTCTTCAGCATTCTTTGTAGACCTGTCCAAAGCATTTGACATGGTCAATCATCAACTGCTCCTCCATCGTTTAAAATCTCTCTCTCTTGACAATCCTGCCATAAAATGGTTCACATCCTAACTTGATAACCGAAAACAGGCTGTTCTCTGGCATAACCATCTCTCTGACCTTCTCCCCACCTCTATAGGGGTTCCACAGGGGTCTATTCTAGGTCCTCAACTGTTCTCCATTTTTATTAACGACCTCTATCTAGCCACCCCTCTATCAACTTGCATTCAATATGCAGATGACACCACCATTATTTGCTCTGCCTCAACACAATCTGAACTTCACTCTCTTACACAAAAGACCTTTACAGCTATTGAGCATTGGTTCTCTAACCATTGTCTCCTCCTCAACCATAAGAAAACCAAACTCCTGCTTTTTACACCCACTCATTTGTCTCCCTCCCTTAACTTCATACTTACATCCAATAATGGTACCCTTATCAATCCAGAACCTACCACCAAACTCTTAGGTATTACAATTGACAATCAACTAAAACTTGATAACCACATAAATGCTACAATTAAATCTACTAACAGAAAACTAGGTTCTCTCTACAGAATCAAATCTTTCCTAACTCCTGAAGCCAGAACTACTATAGCTAGAACCCACTTAATATCTACCCTATTATATGCCTCCCCCATTTTTACTAATCTCTCCAAATATAATCTCAACAAACTATCTACAGCCTATAACAATATTGCCAGATTTGCCCAAAACTCTCCATATAGGACTCACCGCTGTCTAAACCTAAAAAAACTAGGGTGGCTAGAGCTACCTCAACTAATAACATTTAACCAACTTACAATTGTCCACAAAGCCCTTTACCACCCTGAAAACACTCCTATGCTCTCCACCCTCATAAAGCCTTATAACAATCTGAGGAGCCTACGCTCATCTAACAAAATATTGATTCATACTTCTTTATCTAATAACTTAGCAGGTGACATCTTATTTTCCAACTCAGTGGGTAAAATATGGAACCTACTACCAAATTACCTTACTTCCCTTACATCTCTCCCACTATTCAAAACTAACCTAAAACTCTTCTTTCCAACCACTGGCTATGCTCTTGCCATAACCCTGACTAACCCTTTTTTTCTTTTCCTTTCCTTTATTCCCATACTATCTTTTCCCTCTATACCCATTTCTTCTTACTCCCTCACTTTAGCAAATTAGACCTCCTCTCCTAGCTTGACTGCTCTTTTTCCATTCGCAAAAAGAACTTATTCTTCAACCTTCCTTATATTGCAACTGTGTATGTAACGTTAACTTAATCTCTGTCCATGCTAGAAATGTAGTTATATGCCATACATAATTGCAGTAGTTTCAACTTGTATGTTTATTCTATCATACCTTGGTCATTTTTATGTTTCATTTTACTTTAGTTTATTTCTGTATATTTTGAAAATATTTTAGTTTTATCTTTATATGTTTATTTAGTACTGTAGCGGAGCTTTTCTCCTCGGGCCTCCACTGAAAATGGACATGTATCCAGCTGGAATAGCCCGGTTAACAAATGTAAAATAAATAAAATAAAAATAACATTTGGTCTGTCACCCACCCATCATCGTATATCATTACAGGATGCAACAATTACCCAATTCTTATATAAGATATCCATAATTAATTTACTGGACATATTATAGGTCGTAACTAAAGCTGATCTCAACCGTGTTACTCCTACAGCCCTTTCAGTCCCAATCTGGTCCACCATGACCAAGTTCGAATCATTTGTGTCATCAGCATTCGCTTCCATGACCATTTCTTTGGGCCCATAATAAGTCGTAACACAGGTCGAATCTCCATAGGTTACTCCCATGGTCCTAGTGTTCCCCTTGTTATTATTGGGTATATTGGTCAAACTAGTTTCATCCACATCCTGATTAAGGATAGCCTTAAAATACCCTTTCTCCCTCTTATTCAAAACCTCAATAAAGACCTCATTTACAAGTGAGTTAGTGAAGGTTAGTAAGGATTGGAGCACCATAAAGAAGTGAGGAGAGAAGATATGAAGTGGCAAGTGTAGCTTTAGTTGTGTCAGTGAGAAAGCTTTTGGCTCTATAAAGCATCTCTATTTTTGGTGAGTTTTTCTACCCCAATATTTGTATATGCAGGTTGAATTTAAGATTATCATCCACTATAATCTCTAATAATCAGAAGTGACTTCAATGGTTGTACCACTGAGATGGCTTTAAATTGTGTTTTTTTAGTGGGAGAGGGCTTTGGGGAAAAAAGTAGTAGTTTTTAGGGTTGAGCCTGAGTTGTGAGTTACAAAATTGTATCTCAGTTGCTGTTAAAGCTTCCTGAGTAATTTCTTGCAGGTGTGCCATGTTGTCAGATGTGTAAATGAGTGTGGCGTCATCTGTGTACTGCATTAGGGAGGCCTGTTGTGTGGATGTGTGGGTGATGTTGATGAGAATGTTAAAGATGAGGGGACCAAGGATAGAGCGGTGTGATACACCAGTGGTGACTGGAAGGTATGGAGAGAGGGTGGAGTGCCATAAGATCATAGGATCATAGGAAATTACCAGGCTAATGGTTCCAGGGCCCTTACAAGTCTAGCCAAGTTCAACCCATGGTCCCAAGGGTGTCTGATTGAAGCAGACACTAAAATCAGCACCTGTTGCCCCTGTCCAAGAGGGACACAGGTGGAACCCCTGTGATGAATTTCTGGTTACCCATCCAATAGTCCAAATTAGGCTTAAATAGGGCCAATGAGGGGCTTTGTTTAACTTGAATAGGAAGCTTGTTCCAAAGGTGGGGCAACTTTTTACTGACTGATAGCTATTGGACAGGTAGCTTTTGAACCATAGAAGGGTAGGTTGAGAGAGACCTAATGAGGGCATTCTAAATAGAAGTTTGTTGTGGCAAACTGTGTTGAAGGCTTTAGACAAGTCTAGAAATAAGTAGGAGACTGGTTAGCTGTTATATTTAGCTTTATTGACAGTAACTTTGTAGAAGTGCAGTGTTAGTACTATGGGGTGGTGGAAGCCATGTTGTGTGGTGGGCAGGAGTTCTTCCTGCAGGAGATATTTTAGAAATTATTTTTAAATACATTTTTCAAGTATTTATTTTGGAGAGGAGGGATACGATTGCTATAGATCTAAAATTTGTCATGTCTGTTGAATGTCCTTCTTTGTGCAGAGAGATAATATGAGTTTTTCCAGAGAGAGGGAACATTGGATTCCTGGACTGACCTATTTATAAGGGCAGAGACAGGGTAGGCAATGCTTTCAGCTGCTATTTTAAGGTATTTGCTTGGAGGGTCATCAGCTGAAGAAGAGCACGGTCTGAGTTTGTTTAAGAGTAGCTTTATTTAGGATGTGGGGACAGGGTTGAAGGTCAAAGTGCATGTGGTGATATGCGGCTGCTGGGCAGGGTTAGGATTAAATGTTGGGGAATCCTTGGTTAGAGATGCTTCACTATCTATGAAATAAGAGTTGAACCGTATTGTGGTTTCAAATGATAAGTTATTGGGCGAGGAGTTAAGGTTGAATGTATGGCCAGGATGCAGGATTTCTTTAATGGCTGTGCAGAATTTTGTAGGGTTGTGTTTACTATTGTTCCGAACGTTATTGTAGTCATCATTAAATTGCTTTTTAGTACAATTGTGAAGGAATCTGAAGTTCACGATGTTGTGGTGTTTGTTTTATATTTTTGCCATTCTTCCGTGCTTTTTTTCTCTGTCCTGCATCAGCATTACACTCTTTTTGAATAGCCCAACTGTATTATTTGTTTTTAGTCTTCCTTCTAGGAGGTGCTAGACAATTTAGGATGTTCAGGAAAACTGTAATGAATTCCTCTATGGCATTATCTAAGGGGAATTTTTTTAGGAAGTTACATTTAATAGATGATAGTGTAGCAATGAACATTTATGGGTTAAACTTGGAAAGGTTGTGTATTTTTATAAACATGCTATTTAAGTGGATATGTGAGATGTCTGGTTGTATAGATAGGGAGATGATCACTGACACAATCAGACATTTTACCTGAGTGGTGTATTTGCTAGGGTCCAGTACTAGGCTTCAGTATAATAGCGAATTTGATGTCTTGTGTGGGACTTTTAATTAGTTGTGTGAAGCCATATAAGTTCATACTAGATGTAGAGGATCTAGGCTTTATGGCCATCCAACTGACATTCATATCACCTCTAGTAGTATTTCTTGTGGAATTATTATGGATATCCAATGCAGGATATCTTCCAGTAGAGCTGTATAGTTGCCAGGAGGAATGTAAAGAACAGTTATATATATTTGCTTATAGATGTTTAATTTCAGGAAAGTTATAAGAAACTGCTGAATTGAATTTTGGTATTGGTTTGTTGTAAGGGGAAATGTGGTAGTTGTTGGGAAATATTAAAGAAATACCACTACCGTTCCTCTTTATACGGTCATTATGGATGATATTATAGCTGGGAGGTGTAATTTTGGAGTCGTTTATGCTGGGTTTAAGCCAAGTTTCGGTTACAGGGCAATATCAGGCTGATGTCAAAGTATAACAGACAGGGATCAGTTTTTAGGCAATAGTAAGCAGTTATCAGAGAGGTACCAAGAAAGAACAGGTTTTGATTCATTTCCTGAATGCACAAACCTGTTAGCCAGGAAGACTAAGTCACTGGTATATACAGTGTGACCTACTGGTCAAGAGGAAGGACAGTGGCCAACTTAGTAAGTGGTCCTTAGAGTACACGGACAGCTCTATTGGGGGGGGGGGTGTTTAAAACTAATTTCTAGCACAGGCAGATGTACTTGACAGGATTATGTTAATTAATACACAGCAAGGTTCTTCAAGTTAAATTTGTGTACATTGTACAAAGACAAAAATTCTCAGTGAAAATGTTTGGGAGTTGGCCCATGTAGCAGATCTTCAACAATATGTGAGTAAAATATAACGACCATAGGCTATTGTACAAAGACAAAAATTCTCAGTGAAAATGTTTGGGAGTTGGCCATTGTGGCAGTGCTTCAGCAGTATGTGGGTCAAATATAGTGACCAGAGCATACCTCCCAACCGTACCGAATAACTCATTTTTTACCGAGTTTTGGGGTCCAAATACTGGATTCCCAAGTGGCACCCCTCCATTTCTGACTTTTTCCAGCTTTAGCTTTTATTTTATTTTTAATTTTTCCTCGTTTTTTTATTTTGAGCTAACGTCGTCACATGTACGATGACGTCAGCTCCGTCAGGGCTACCAGCCTGTCGGAATTGAGCTCAAAGGCTCCAAATGCACATTTCCGGCTGGCATTCATTCCCAGTGATCTGCGAGTGTGAGCGGGTTATTCAAACATTTAGCTTGGATTCTGATCTGCGTGTGCGAGCGGGTAACATTTTAGCTTTGGAATCTGAGCTTGGATTCTGGTTGTAGCTTTGGATTCTACTAATCTGCAAGTGCGAGCGGGTTATTTCATTTTAGCTTTGGATTCTGCAAGCGGGTTATTTCATTTTAGCTTTGGATTCTGCGAGCGGGTTATTTCATTTTAGCTTTGGATTCTGCGAGCTGGTTATTTCATTTTAGCTTTGGATTCTGCGAGCTGGTTATTTCATTTTAGCTTTGGATTCTGCGAGCTGGTTATTTCATTTTAGCTTTGGATTCTGCGAGCGGGTTATTTCATTTTAGCTTTGGATTCTGCGAGCGGGTTATTTCATTTTAGCTTTGGATTCTGCGAGCGGGTTATTTCATTTTAGCTTTGGATTTTGCGAGTGGGTTATTTTTTTAGCTTTGGATTCTTTGGCTCTATCTGCACTTGCGAGCGGCAGCATATGATTCTGGTAGGAAACCGAATATTATTCTGTGAAGTGTGTGTGTGTGTGTGTGTGTGTGTGTGTGTGTGTGTGTGTGTGTGTGTGTGTGTGTGTGTGTGTGTGTGAGTGTGTGTGTGTGAGTGTGTGTGTGTGTGTGTGTGTGTGTGTGTGTGTGTGTGTGTGTGTGTGTGTGTGTGAGGCTGTGTTTTGTTTTCTTTGTTAGCACAGTGTTACATGTTTTTTGTAAGCATACCATTTTATGGACATGCATGGAGATCTTATTCCTCAGATCATCGTCTGATGCTTTTCATTCAGGGATGTAATGGCATAGTATAAATGGTTACACTTTCTGAATTACTCCGAATGGACTCTGAATGGATGAGGGGGTCATGATCAAGAATTTGATCAGGAGGGCAGTGATGATTAATGTGACAGGCTGTCTTCAGTAAGGCTGCACAAAGAACATTAAGCTTAAGTCTCGATTATCTGATGGGACATGGTCTATGTAAATATTTACACTTCCTACAAGGTTAAGGTATGTGTGCTATTTAACATTTCAAAGGTTATACATGTACACTATTAGAGGGCATAATATACTAGATGCACGATGAGTTTGAATGTTGAGGTATCCTCAACCTCTTTCTGAGGCTACTTTAAATTCAGCAACAGCAATACCTTGCACATTATGAGTATTGCTAATGGTACAAATCAATTATTAATCCTACAGTTGGATGACCATGTATGGGAAACAATGGTAGTGTGGCACCTACTAGATTTAGATGCATGCCATGCAATGTTGTAGGACTGAATTCTGGGCATAAATTGGTTGCTAGCATAAGAATTTTTAAACAAGAAAATGCACATGTAGTTTTTCTCCAGGAGGCAAAATGAAAGAAGCATAATTCTGGTACTTTAAGTAAACAATGGAATAGCCGGGTAGCTGCCATGAGACAGACTTGGCTAAAAGGGGACTGGCTATCTTACTTGTTAGAATCATTACATGGCTTCAGGAAAGCATGAAATCAGATACAGCAGGTAGACAGATTATAGCTAGGTGGGTTAAGGTAAATGGTAGAATGCTTTTATATAAATGGAAATGTGCCTATCACAAGTGATCAATCAATAAAGGTGTTTAAAAAATTAAATGGTAACCCCCTCTTCACAAGTAATTTTCATATCTCCACATATGACAACAGCACAACCCTTTATAATTTCTATGAATCTTTGTTAGAAATGGGGCTAACATTGTTACCTCTTACATTAGAGGGTGATTCTACTGTAGCTCTGGACCCAATTTTGGATAGGGTAAAGTTTGTATACCTAATAATACAAGGGCACTGCAGGAGTTAATATCTGACCTAATTTTTATGTGATTCTTGGCAGTAGTCTAGATTGTATTTTTGTAAGTATTTACTTGACATCATCACTGGTACAGACCTATGTGACTCCTGCTCTTTCTGATCATAGATATGTAATGCTGGAAACTAAGGACATGGGTTTGCTTTTCCCACTCTTGCAGGATACTGGACCATATTCATTTGACAAGAAAGGATACCACAGACAAGTTAAGGGAGGCTACAAAAGTATTTTGGAGAAGACATAAGGTTTGACTGAACACCATTTTTACAAAGTTGGAATTATTTAAACATTACATAAAATATATAGGAAATGTAATTAGGAGACAAATAAAAAAAACTTTACTGAAAGGGAAATTAAAGTTTATGGGGCACAGTTAGTGCAGTTACACTTACTTACAAACAATAAAAGGTTATGGATGGGAATTTATTAGGACAAATTAAAATTCTGAAACAAAAATGTAAGTTATGTAAGTTAACTCTTTTCAGGAAAATTTTGAGAGATCTAAAACTTTCCATTGGGCCAAAGGTACTTCCTCTGCTATGGTATTAGTATACAGACTGGGAGAAAGGAGAAAAAACACAAATCTATTGCCAGCATACAATATGCTCACCATGATACTCTGAATGATCCTGCTTGCCAGTTGTTTTAGGTAAGTGCCTGCAGACACTAGAAAACACTGCCAACAATTTAAGACTACGCTAATAATGGCACACAGGTATAGTCGGCAATAAAAGCATGGACTGTCGGAGTTCACAGCCAGGACTTCCTATTTCATATGCACAGCTGAACAAAACAAGAGTGCATGTATTATCAACAAAGCTGTTTCCCATTGTTTGAACTATGCACACGTTAGTGTTTATGGTAAATGGGGCAAAATAGACAAGTAATGGGACATTGGAATGGCTGCAGGGGGACTCTGGTGCCATATTTTGGTTGTCTGTTCTTCAGTTTGCGTTGGAAAGTTGGTATCCCACAATTCCATTGGAGTGGTTGGGGTTACATAATTATGTATGCAAATTTGATGTTAATCAGTGTACAGATTTGTACCATATTTTTCATGGGCATTGTCCAGATTTTTGATGTTTCCAGGTTGAGAGGTATGGACCAGACGCTTTGCACTCTTTGGAAAGGTGGTGACCAAGTGCTTTTTTGGAACTAAGCAAAAATATTGTCTGGTCAGATTTTCTACCATCAAATACCATTGCAAACTAGATATTATTAGAGTTTTGTCTATCCATTTGGATAGACATCTACCTGTTTCTTCTTTAACAATAACGTGTAAGATTCAAACTTAATTTAAGATAAAACTACCGCTGAGATAGTCGTCCTACAGCTATCCTCATTATATTCTTCCAAATTCCACACAACTACAGCCCCACCCTTATCAGCCTTCGTGATAACTACATCCTTATTATAAGCCAAATGTTTAAGAGCTTGTTTTTTTAACTTCAAATTATGTGTATATTGCTTCAAAATCAAACTGTGATGTACTGCTAATTCATTTAACACCTGTTGTTCAAAACATTTCACTTCCAGATGACATGGGGGATTAAATTCTGAGTTCTTAAAGTTAAAATCAAAATTCAGTGGATGGTCTTGTTCTATATTTTCCCATATGTGTGAATGAAACCAATATTTCAAATTAAGTTGTCTAGAAGATGCTTTTAAATCAGATACCACACTGGATAGAAGTACCAAAAATGAAAGTACAAACCTTTAAACCTTTATTCGGTAAAGTAAGCTAAGACGTATTCAGAGTATAAGAAGAAAGAGTCATCAGCAAATTATCAGTCTCATTAGGTACATTCAACTGTTCATCTACATTTTCATGTGTTACGTCTTGCTGCGCACCATCTAACTAATTCATTCTTTTACATTGTCTGTGTTTTCTGCCCCCTCTCCTTCTAAGGAAAAAGATGGCGATGTCTCCTTATTATCTCTTTAATTCATTGGCGATGTCCATACTTGTTCGGTATTAGTATCTGCACAGGATTCATTATTACTGGACTGTTGAAAATTCACTTCCTCTTTCCATTAACAACCAAGCCATTATCACTTCGAGCTGATGATAATCCATTCTGATATTTAACACGTTGCTCACCAAATGACGTCTTATTTTTAATATCTTTCTGTATTTTTACACTTCCTTTGTTTCCAGCCATTACCAAACTTCTTTATAAAACTTTTGTAATTACCCATCAACTGTCTGAACTGTACATCAGTAGAAAATGTATTAACAGTCTCTAAACAATCCTGCACCCAGTTTTGTAAAGTTGGCAACAGCCCATCATAGAAGCCAATAAAAAAACCTCAACAAAGAGCAGAGAAACACCCTCCTGTCTTCCATTTAGCCATAAAAGTTGCAGTTTCAATATCTACTCCTGGTTCTAAACCATTCAGCCTCTGGAACCACATTATCGTTAAAATAATATTTTAAACCTTTGGAATTCCGCAATGTAGGCTGGACCTTCTTTGAAGCACCATCAAGTCATTAAATAGAGAGAGAGAGTTTACAGTAGCCAATCAATCAGCATGTTCTCGGGATGTAAGAAGAAATTAGAGTTACTAGAAGTAATCCAGAGAAAACATACAAACTCCAAGTAGACACTAACCAGAGGTCAGAGTTTAGCCCTGGAGCTGGGGGTTCAAAATTCTAACCACTGTGTTACAACACTGGCAAATAATTAAGTAACAATAGTCTGGTAGTTAAGAAAATGCAGCAATAATTGACAATCCTACCCCTTTAAAATGGGCAGAATAGCTAAATCAAAGCCAGGGTGATAATGATTAACAGATTAGTGCATAATATTTAATGGAGAATCAGAAGACTCCACTGGGTAATGGACATATAAGTGTGTTTAATACGATTAGCATTTGGCCAGTAAAACTATAATCAACATGCTGAAAGTGAGTCGTGATAGTAACTTTACAAAACAGGTTAGTAAAGCTGTGAAGTGTGAAGGGAGACAGAGTAATGACATTGGGGTGCTAAGCTGCACACATAGACACTATTTTAAAGGCTATCATTTACCTCTGTCCTTTTCCATTCATGCTACTTTGATAAGCCCCTTGTCAAACCAGAACTGCCTAGCCATAGTCAGGACATTACCCTGCTACACTATGGAGATGGCTTATAAATCACCTTGTTATATGTTCGTAGTTTTAAGTGTGTGTGTATGTGTGCGTGCATGCGTGTGTGTCTGTGTGCAGGGGGACTGAACGACAATTGCTCTTTTTGGTCTCAACCTAGTTATGATGAAGAGTGTGCAGGCAGGATTAATTAGCATTTTTCAATTTGCTTGCTCTGGTCTAGCTGTGAATGAATGTGGCTCCTGTTTATAGACATCAGACTAACTCTGGGCTCGTTATTAAATAAACAAGCTTATTTTACTCCACCTAAGCTGCTGTGAGATCTTAGAATAACTTAGTTTAAAAAGCTTCATTATTAAAATGATATATGTCAAATGAAGTGAAGAGGCTGTTGCTTTGGAAAGAGTTATTTTAATGCTTTTCTTGTTTGATGTTACCAGTTTACTTATTCGTAGTCAAAACAGACAAAATTAAAGCTAGAAAGCATTGCTAATGAAAAAGACAGCTTGCAGAAGTAGCAAAGGATTTTCTTCCTTATATAATACTTGGGCTCCCTCTTGTGCCCAAATGCTGACCTGCAGAGCTTTTATGTAAAATAAAAAGTTATCTTGAATATTGTGAAGTTAAACAATTATTCAGTATGTTAACAGCTCATGTACATTATTTCTGATATTGGCTGTGGCCCTTGAGACACTGATGTATCTGCAAAACGTTAACTAATCACAGATACAGTGTATTGCTATCAGAGTGTACACAGTGGTTGTTTTAAAGCAATGATTTCAACACTGCTGTTCAGCATTTAAATGGAGTCAAGTATTTATTGTTAAAAAGGGACGTCTGCAACTATTCCCCTACATTTACATTAGCAGTTGTTTGTTTGTAATTTATTTATTTTACAATTAGGTGAACTGAACATCCATAACTCTTTTTCAGAGTTTATTAGAAAAGAAAGTGAAATACAACGTATAGCAAATCAAGCATCGTAAAGGTATGCAGACAATAATCATGGAAAGCGGAGACAGTGCAATAATCAGATTAGACACACCAAGATTAACACATACTACATTGGATATGTACAACAGAAATGAAAAGACAAATGGTTTACAACAACACATTTATCACAGTGCAGGCTGAGGATTTCTTGAACACTGGAAACAGCCGAGTTCTACAGTCTATTCCAAACTGTATAAAATAATTGACAGGACATTTTTGATTGGTTAGAGGAGAAAATGTCAGGTACAAGGCTAGAGTGAGAGTTCCTACTTCTATCTCAGAAGCACCTAAATTGTTTTCACTTTTGGTGGAATTAAAACCTTTCCATATCAGAATTTAGAGTACCAGGGAAGGTTCACTGAAAGACTGTGTGCCTGTGGGGGGATATGACATTAAGAGGGGTAGGATACCTGCATGTCGGCAGCATTTAAAATCTTTCTGCAACATTCTATTGTGATAGTTTTTTTTAACCATAACAATTTTACTCAGATGAAAACTGTGACAAAGGGGAAAACTTCCAGCACAGCTGTCTGGAATTTTGTAAATAATAATATGTCATTTGTGACTATCAACATAATCTATATAAGATGCTTGCGTTACAAATATATTAGAACTGCATGTCGTGTATATCAAACTGCTTGAAGGCATTTGCAAAGTGATGTTTGAAATATAACCACAGCGTACCCTACTGGAAAAGAACAGAAATGTACATGCACTATTGCAACTCTTTAAATGTATATATTTTAATAGTGGAAACTGGAATACAGGAGGTTAACTTCAGAAAAATAATTGAAATTAAATTACTTTAAATCTAAGCTATGAAAAGATGTTATCTTTCAGGGTCAGTGCAGCAACAGACATGTCTATACTAGGGTGCTTTCTCTATTGTCTCTAAGATGAACTAATTACTAGTTCTTAAATGTGTAGTAAGACAATTGTTTTATGACTTCCAGGATCTGCCTAGATCTGAGGAAAAAAAGCAGTTGTCTATGTATTTTTACAGGTAGAAGCTAAATGCTATCAGCTGCCATCAATGGTTGTTATGGACCCGGGATAGAGTTAGATGACAATAATTATGTCTTTTTGCAAGTTATCCCAGCAGTAATATTTGAGATATTAATTTGGGAAGTCTATTAGTGAGAGACAGCATTCTGTATTCTGCCTTGGACCTGACAAGATCCATTTATCACACCTATGCCTTGCTCTGAGTAAGTAAATATAGGGAACAGTATAATTCTCTTAGATATAGTCAGAAATATAGCTACACTTACTTTAGATATTTTTCTTTATTTATTTGAGACTGTCCTGCAATGTTGTTTTAAATATTTCTTGTGATTTTGAACTCTGATGTCACTGTAAAAATATACTGAGTATTTTCTTGTTCTTTTATAATTTATTATTAAATATGTTTAAACCTTTCACTGTGGCTGATCTTTGTAGAGCTATTTAAGTTCTGAGAGTACTTGCATATTTACTTGCTGACACTGTGGGCCAATCCTAATAGCCTTGCTCTTGGTCACACTATCATTTGTATTGACAGTAACATTACACAGTAAGATTGCACACCCTTTGCTCAGGCCTTAAAGTAGCTGATAAGGAGTTGGCTGGTGGCAGTGATAACTACCTTATATTCTGGGCAGAAGGGGGCATAGCTAGTAAACCTGTCCCAGCCTTTCCCAGGTGTGTGTGTGTGTGTGTGTGTGTGTGTGTGTGTGTGTGTGTGTGTGTGTGTAAAACAAATCTCCAGGAATATGTGTATCAGCTACTTGGGCAGGGACATGAAGCACTGGTTGGAGGATTTTGCTTGGAATCCTGGCTAAGGACTCAGCTCTATAGCTGTGCCAGTGGGGAGTCTTATTGGGGATCTGGAGAAAGAGGAAGAAACCAGCCCTGGGCTGACTATGATCTCTGTGTGATCTTAAGGGAAACTGTACTTGATGCAGAGAGCTGCATCTGCAAATACTGTGTGTGTACCTTGTCATCCTCCCAATGTACGTCCCCCACTGGTGCCAGTGGTGAGGATTAAGGCTCCTTGATTACTGATCCAGTGGTGGGGCATCACAAAACCTAACAAAGATAATGCATTATAGCAACAATTTATGGACATCACCAAGAAAATAAAATAATAACACATTTGTAATGAATTGGGTTTACATGCCTCATAAATATTCAACAGTTCTTGATAAGAAACATTTAAAATAATTTACGTGCATATATACAAACAGTATAGTTTTTATTTAAATATTTCTGTGGAGTGTAATAAAAATGATGCATTCTTGGCTTATGGAAATTCTTAACATTTAAAATAAATTTATTGTATAACCATTATTCAGAAAATCTAATAATTTAGTCCAAATGAAGTTCATGTCACAATAAAGCATTGACTGTTTTAAACATTTTAATGCTTTAGCTCAGCAATAGAAAATTAGCATGCTTTGCTCTAATATTTCACAGATGTTTATCATATCGATCACTGCTGCAGTAGTCTTAGCTATATGGGTTGTATCCTGCCAAGGATATGACAACTGTCCAGTTTCCAAAGCTTCAAGGCACCCTCTTTGAGCCTAAACGTTTGAGCAGGTCAAGCTGAGGTGACTAAAAGACAAGTTTGTGCTTGAAGCTCTTCACAGCTTTACTGGCTCCAATGAGTATGGTCCTCTGAGGCTTTTGAGGATTGACAGTCGACTTGTGCCTTCTTTTGCTGGGCAGATAAGTTACATTTGTAGAAAAAAAAAGTCAATGTTCTTAATATTATTAATGTTTTATTATTTTCTTCTTCATGAAGGTTATTTTAAAGCTAGGAGGGTTGTGTTTTAATGGACTGTCTTAGGACTGTAATTTACTTTTAAATTGAACACGCATTTTTTTTTCAGTCAGTTTAAGAGTAGTGTAAACTAACAGAATATTTTCTGAAGAAAAATTGTGCTTAGTATTCCTTTCTGGGACTGGCATTGTGTTTTAAAATGCTTTTTTTACTGTCTTTTTTCTGTCAAAAAAGTAACTTTTGTGGGCTGGCAGTTTTACCAGCATTTGCTGTGAATGGGGCACTATTTTTGTCTTGATCATAGAATAGACTACCAGTCCCAATGTTGGGCCTTCTTCCAACCACAAAAAAAAAAAAAAGTTAAGGAGACAGCGTTTGCCACCACGTTAGGCTAGCAATTTGCCCCAGCTGCAGTTGGGTGATTCTGCTGTAACCATTTGTTGCATCTTAGACCACTCATCTTTTGCCCCAGACCCCTCTGATGCAGCACCTTCAGGGGTTAGCCATGTCCTCTGCAGCTGTTGGAGACCCCTCAGTGGGCAAGGGAGAGCCACTCTTGTCAGTTCTGGGAGAGGGAACAGGTAAGGTTTCCCCTGTTGTGTCAGAATGCTGTGCCATCCCTAGGAAAGCAGCTGTATCTACTCCTCCTCAAATTTCTTTGGATAGGAGTAATTTACTAGGTCTGGATCAGGGTTTATTTCAGGCTATTGATCTTTCTTGCAAAGTAGTTTATGGTAAAAGAAAGAGGGATTCTTCTTTTCCTGAAGAGATTCAAGATTCTGAATCTGAACAGGAAGATGCAGGGATGGATTCTAGGTTTTCTCCTCAGATTTCTGATTCAGACACAGAGGAGAGCTCAGTTCCTGATTCTTCCTGTGGGGGGTTCTCTTTCTCTGAGGCTATTGATAGAATGTGCCAGTGTTTTCAATGGGAGACCACTGAGATTTCTCAGTCCCTCAGAAAATACTATGAGTTGTTAAGAAAGGATTTTCCAGAATCTACACCCATTCCTCCTGTTCCGTCTGGTTTAGAGGATGTGTGTGTTACTGCCTGCATTTTTTCTGGTAGTCAACCAGCTGCCCCTAAAATGGCAGATAGGATGTATAAAGATCCTCAGTCTTTTAAATTTGCATACATTATTCCCAAACCTAATCCAGCCGCTATAGCTTTAGTTGATCCCACTGCTGCTAAGCACTGAGTTCATTCCAGTCCTACTGTTTGTAATAAGTGTGGGAAAATTATTGATAAGTATGGGGACAAAAGTGTATACTTCTGCAACTCTGATGTTCAGAATTTTGAGATGTCAGGCTCAGGTGTTAAAGTTTGTTCTGACAACTTGTAAAAGTATAAGGAATGCTTTATCTGTAATTTCTTATTGTGAGGGAAAGTCTGCTTTAAATAACTTGTTTCTTCTATCGCACAGGTCACTTCTTCCAGGGCTATGGATGCTGGTAGTTTTAAGGAGTTTTGCATGGCTGCATTCTCAGACCCTTTGAAATGATGTTAAAAATGAGATTTTAAATTCTCCTTTCGATAAAGACAGAGTTTGGCCGCTCTGCTGCAGTAGGGATTAAAACGTGTAATGAAAGGGGCAAGCTGATCCAGGGCATCTCTAAGATTTTCTCAGCCCTCCTTTTCCAAATTGCCCATGGGATTTTCTTTCTCCTCGTTCAGTTTTGGAAAAAACAGAATAAACAGTCACAATGCATCCAGGTAAACAGACATTTAAGAAGAAATGGCAAGGGGGTTTGAAAAGGAAGTCTCAAACATCCCAAAACCAAGTCCAATGAGTCTGAATTACTATTTAAAAGACCTTGGGATGCACTCCCACCCTGGCCCTTTATTTTCTTCTAGAAATTCTGAATCTTCATTTTTCTCTTTGGCAACATATTGTCCTAGATAAATGGGTTTTGGAAATCATTCATTGAGGTTACAGATGGCAGTCGGAGGAAGTTCATCCTTTTCCAGGGAGTCATCCCTCATCCTCAAGATCAGGCTTTTTTCCCACCTGTTCTTAATCACATGCTGTCCCAAGGGCCGATAGAACCAGCTCCTCCTTCCCAGGTGGGGAAGGGTTTTTATTCAAAGATGTTGCTAGTGCCAAAGAAAGAAAATGCTTGGAAACTAGTTCTGGGTCTTTTTTTTTCCTAAACCGGTTTGTGATAGTGCCCAAATTCAAAATGATGTCACTTCACGACCTGTTACCGCTTCTTCCTCTTTCAGGTTTTCTGGTAACACCAGACTTAAAAGATGCTGATTGTTACATCCCTAGTCATCCAGACTTCAGAAATTTCTTAAAGTTTTGTGTGTCTGGGCCATATAATCAGTTCTCAGCCTCACCCTTTGTAAACACTCTTGGTGCAGTGGATAATCCAAAGTATCTAGCTGTAGTTATATTCACTGCATACTACAAGATGTCCACATTTTTCCATATTTAGATGACTTGCTTATTTTTGAAGAATATTTTTCAAAATATTAGGAATCTCTCTCTTGGGTGTGAGATTACTTACACAACCCAGGATTCCAAGAGAAGATTCAAAAGTCTTTCTTGACTCCTTCTCACGGGATTATGTTCCTGGAATGTCCACTAAACTCCTCAATTCAAAGAGCTTTTCATCAACAGAAAAAAATAGATCTTTATTTTGATCTTTTTCTAAGGTTTTCCACTCACATTTTGGTCACTGTGAGGGAATACGTAAGGATTTTGGGTCAGATGGCATCTATGATTCTCATGACACCCCTGGTAAGACTCTACATGAGAAAGATACATTGGTATCTGAAATTTCTTTGATCCCAGCATAAATACCCTTTATCTTTTCAAATCCCAGTGATGGAGTTTTTCAGAAGAGAAATCTTTTGGTGGTGGAGCCAACAGACAGCTTTAAATTCAGGTCTCCCCTTCTCCCACCCTGCTCCAAAACATTCAGTCACCACAGATGCATCATTTGTTGCTTGGAGAGCAGTTTCAGGGATAAGAATGCAGGGCAAGTGTGACACAAAGTACAGATACATGCACATAAATATCAAAGAGATGCTTACCCTGATCAAGGCACTCAACTCCCTGAGCCATCTTTGATCCCTGGGACCTCTTCAAGTGGTTACAGACAATACCACAGTCATGTGGTACATCAACACACAAGGGGGAACCAGGTCATACCCTCTTTACAAACCAGCCAAGTTAGCTTGGGATATAGCTTCACAGCACAATCTCAGTCTATAGGCATTGTACATTCTGTCAGAGCAAAACTGTGAAGCAGACAAGCTGAGCAGGACAAGGGCCACCCCTCATCAATAGAAACTAGATTGGGAGAGGTCTTAGAAGATTTGATTCATCTGCGGGGAGTTCCCCCCCTTTCTCCTCTCCAAACAGTCAACTGGCAAAATTCTGTTCCAGGGCTCCATGCAAGAAGGCCTGAAAGACAAATGACTTTTCTTTTCTTTGGACATGAATATTCCTGTATGCATTTACACCCAGAAGGAATCCCCCAAGATCATTGTGGTGACTCCCTTCTGGCCCAGGAAACTGTGGTTCTCCCTTCTATTGGAAATGGTCAGTGGCAATTACCACAAACTTCCTCACAGATTGGATCTGCTCACACATGAACAGGGGTGTTTGATACACCCCAACATGAATCATCCTTAATTGACTGTCTGGATGACAGGGTCTTAATTCCTTTTAGGTACCCATTTACTGAGGACATACAGCAGATTTTAATGGAGGCAGGAAAGCCTGGTACTAGAAAATCATATATTAGCAAATGGGAAAGGTTTTTTAGCTCATGCCAGCAACACAACCAGCAACCAATCAGTCCTGGTTGTTCTCTGGTTTAACAATATTTGTGTGAGTTACTATCCAACGGCCTTTCTGTTTCCTCTTTCCAAGGTTCATTTATCATCCAATTCAGCATATCTACTCTGGATCATCCTCTTTCAATGTAGTTGGATGTCAACGTTTTTTTGAAGGGGCTTTTGCATGAAAGGCCTCCATGTAAACTGATGGCTTTTCCTTGCAATCTTAATTTTGTGTTAGAGATGCTAACACTAGCTCCATTTGAATCAGGTGATCTGGCTGACATGAGGTTCTTAACATGGAAAACAGTTTTACTGATTGCTCTGATCTCTACAAGAAGTGTGTTTGAGTTGCATACTCTTATGTGAGTCAGCCCTATCTTATTTTTCACATAGACAGGGGTTTCTTTAAAAACTAATACTTTTTTTATGCCTAATGTATTTTCAGAGTTTACTTTAAGCCAAACTATGGGTCTATATCACTTCATCAAATGGCTATTCAGCAAAAAGCCATTTGTTGAACACTTATTAATCAAAGCTGCTCTTCACTGAACGGTGAATTTTAAATAGGGCAAACAAGCAGTTGGCCAACCGAGCAACTGCAAAAAAATAAAATAAAATAAAATTTAAAACCTGCCAAGACTGAGCTATGCCCCCCCCAAACTAAATATACCAAGTCCGAGATTGCACTACTGTGGGGAAAAGGGTGAATTCCAGATGGTGGCCAACCGCTGGTTTGCTCTAGTTAAAATTTGGCATTCGATGAAGAGCGGCTTCGATAAATAGGTGTTTGATGAACGGTTATTTGCTGAATAGCCATTTGGTGAAATAATATAAATTCACTATCCATCTTCCCATTTCCTTTCCTGAACCTAAAAATGAAGGAAAAAGGACAGTCCATACCTTGGATGTCCACAGACAACTCAGGTGCTGTTTTAACAGAACTAAATCTTTCAGTTCTTTGGATCAATTGCTCATTTCTTGTGAAGGTAAGAAGAGAAAACCTGCATCAAAGCAGATTATTTCCAAATGGTTGTGTAAGGCTATTACCTTTTGTTATACTCACCATAACAAAATTTATTCCAGGCTGCTATTCTGTATCTTCTTGATCTTCTGTACATACTTTTACAAAGTACTACAAACTTGATTCATTTTCTGTGTCCAGATCAGGGTTTTCTAAAACCATTCTCCAGGGGCTCCTGGATTCTTCCCCTTCCACCTCCCAAATGAAGTTAGCTAGGGTAATCTGCCCATATAGCGAAGGCTCCTGCAGCAGAGATCAACTTGATGAACATAGTACAGTTCTGTACATTAAGGGCTGAGCCCTGAAAGGACAATGCTAGGAAAAACAAAAAATAAATATTCACATCCTGGCATTGTCCTTTCTGCATTCAGCCTCCATCTCTCTGCTGACAGGAAAGCTATGAAGGTCTTTGTGTCCAAACTTGTCTTTTATTCAGCTCAGCTAAAGCTGTTTCACAATTTGGGAGTGAGGAAGGTGCCCTGAAGCCTTGGAAGCTGGCTGGTTGTTATATCCTTAGTCAGATATAACCCATGTAGCTAATGCTACTGCAGCAGTGATCATCTGAACATCTACTGTTATGGTAAGTTCAGCTTACACAATTGCATGTTCTTTCTTAGAAGTATTGAGTTAGGAGAGAGAACAAAAAAACAACCACAGTTCTGGATTTTTTTATGTGTTCACTATAATGAACGTTTGGCTGAAGGAATTTAAGCTCCACTGTCTTACTTTTGCTGGTGTCTCAAACAGATTATGTAATAGTTTGAGATATAAACAATATAAACAATATCAGGATGGAATATATTTAATAGTTCATACAAGGTATATTCTTGTGAAGGCTCTGTAAGCTGTCATTCCTAACTAACTCAACACTGCATTTATTCCTGCCATTTTTCATGCCGTTACTTAGTCAAGGCCAAGTGCTTTATATATACACTTTAATAAAATTATAGTGTTGTTACACAGCCATACTGAAACTTGTTTGGAAAGGAGTTACTTTGCAATTCCAAACATTGCCTGAGAAAGAAATGGAGCGTGAATCATTTGGAGTAATTGATTAATTATATTCAAAGCTAACTTTCTATTTTTACAGGATAGATATGTATAGCTTCTGTGTTAAGTGTTGTAGGTGGGGGAAGGTTGGACTAATCTTTTGATGGTAACCAAAAGGGACATTATGATAGCCGTTCCCTTCTTTCTCATGTTGGATTGCTCTTATCTTACCCTGTCTTACTCCCCTTTTATTTTTAAAAATCATTAATAATAAGATGGACATTCAGAGTCTGATAAATATCCACAGAAATCCCAGTTATATTCTCTATTAATTGTAAAGGTCCAAATTATAATAGGAAAAGTAATCAGTTTGGATCATATATCAACAAAAGAAATAATTTATTGTATATAAGAAGCTTATCACTGAAACATACATGCTGATGTAAAAAAAATGAAAAAAAAGATCACTAACGTTATATCTAATTCCAGTTCTTGACACAAAACAGGTGCATCACTCCCTATTTAAAAAAAAATAAATACAAATGTCCAAATTTTATAGCTATTTATGAAGATTTTGGGAAGAGAGCTGCTAGTGATATTAAAATACTGGTGTGATATATGCCACCATCATGATTATAGGGATGTTTTAGATAAAATCTGTAAGGGATTAAAGGAGATGTTTTCACTCCTGTGGTTCTTTTGGGGGACTGGAATGCCATTATGGATAAAAAATTAGATTATCTACAATTTCAAGAGTGGGCCAGAATCCAAATTTATATGGAGATAAAAGAACCCAAAAGAGAGAGAAATATTTTCATCTGATTTTAACTAGACATTTTTGTTGTATAGCATCATCTGAATTTATATTGCCTACATTTGAAGTCAGTATTGTTTATTGCCATGTCTCTGAGTATTATACATTTACTTTTAGGGTTGCCTTGAAGGTTATCAAAATATGATTGGTAGGAAACCTATTTCCCCCTTATGGGTGAATGATAATCCAGGTAACTGAAAACAGAATGTTTACATGTCCCTTTCTTCATCATCATCATCATCTTCATCATCATCATCTTCATCATCACCATCATCATCATCACCATCACCATCATCATCATCACCATAACCGTCATCATCATCACCATCACCATCATCATCATCATCATCATCACCATCATCATCATCATCACCATCATCATCATTATCACCATCAACACTATCACCATCATCATCATCATAATCATCATCAGCCCTCTTTTTCCCATTTTTCTACATGGGGTCGGGGTATCATGTTATCTGTCGCCAACTCTCTCGATTCAGTGCCACACTCCTGCCTTCTTCAACACTCATGCCTGATTGTCACAGATCTTCTTTCACACAATCCATCCACTTCTTTGCTGGACGTCCCCGCTTCCTCTTACCGTCTTCCTGTCTGTCCCAAATCTTCTTCACCAGATTGTCTTCAGCTTTTCTACACGTGTCCAAACCACCGTAATCTGTTCGCTTTGATCTTTTCTGCAATTGAAGCTACTTTGGCTTCTGCTATTATGTCCTCATTTCTTTGTCTGTCCCACAGAGTGCATCATTCCCCCCTTCTTAGGCACTTCATCTCCATCACCTCTAGCTTCTTCATCTGCTCTCCCTTCACTGCCCAGGTTTCTGTACCATACAGTAGTACTGTTCGCACCACTGTCTTGTACACCTTACTTTTCAGCTTCTTTGGCATTCTTCTATCATAGACTACACCCTCACTCTATACCAGTTGGCTGCAGCCCCTCCGCTTCTAGCTTTGACCTCTTCATTCAGACTTCCCTTCTCCTCAAGCACCCCTCCCAGATACCAGATACTTGAAGCTATTTACCTGTTCTACTATCTTCCCTTCTATCTCTATTCTCAGCTTCTTCTGATTTCCCCAGTTTGTTGCCATTACCACAGTCTTATCTGTGCTTAGTTTCATCTCATGTGCCTTCAGTTTTGTATTCCATTCTCCTATCCTTTGTTGAAGTTCTAGCTCAGAGTCCGCCTGTAATGCCACATCATCTTCATACAGCAAGTTTGTTGATCTGCCCCTCTGACCTGTTTGCTACTGTAGTCTATCACCAGTATGAACAGCAGTGGGCTCAGATCTGAACCCTGGTGTACACTCACTCCCACTAGGAAACCCTGTGTGAGGCTGAACACTGTTCATACTTGAATCATTTGGTCCTTGTACATAGGCTGCACTAATTCTACCAATGTTTCTGGGACTTCAAACCACCGCAGTACTGCCCAGATCAGCTTTCTTGGGACCTTGTCATATGCTTTATCCAAGTCTAGGAATGCCCAGTTGGACTCTCTCCTCATCTCTAGCTTCTTCTCAAGTATGTGTCTCACTGCAAACATCGAGTCAATTGTGCTGCATCCTGATCTGAATCCAAACTGCTCATCTCACAACTTACATTCTACTACTCTGCGTATCCGTTTATCAATCACTATCTCCAGAACTTTCATGCAATGTGATAGGAGTTTGTGATAGGAGTTTGATGCCTTTGTACTGCCCACAGTTGTGGATGTCCCCTTTGTTCTTGTACACCAGCATGAGTATGTTTATTCTCCAGTCATCTGGGATACTCCTTTCTCTCCACACTGCTATTAGTACCCTCAGGAGCTATTTCTCCCCTATCTCACCCAGCATTTTACCATATCTGCTGTCACCTCATCTGAGCCTGCTGCTTTCCCTGACTTCATCTTCCTTAGTGCTGTTCTTACTTCTTCTAAGGTGGGCTCCTCTTCTTCTCTCATCGTAGGCTATTTCTGGGGCAGCACAGCTTCTGTGAGATTTTCTTCATTCAGAAGCTGCTGGAAATACTCCTTCCATCTGTCTTTGATGTCCTGTGGACTGGTGAGCAGGTTGTTGCTGGCATCCCTTATGAAGGGTGTCTGACTATCTTCTTTAACTTTCTGTCTTTGCTTTGCAACCTGATATAGTTTCTTTGTGCCCCTTACTGAATCACTTTCCAGACGTTGGTAGAGCGCCTCTGATGCCCTATTCTTTGCTATTTCAACTTCTTTCTTAGCTTCTTTGTTAGCCAGCCAGTAGTCCTTCCTAGCCTGGTCAGTCTTTTCTGTCTCCCACTTCTTCCTGGACTCCTCCTTTCTTTTGATGACTTCCTGGACTTCTGCATTTCACCACCAGCTTTCCTTATGTACCTTATTTCCATACCTGGCTCGGCCACATATCTGCTCTGTAGTCCTCACACATGCTGTTTTTAGGCACTGCTATTCTTGTTCAACTCCACCTATTTCCTCTTCTTCTTGGGGTGCTAGAGCCCTGAGTAAATCCTTGAACTGTTGTACTTTCTCTCCAGTCAACTTCCGGGTCTTCAGCCTAGTCTCTGTTGACCTTAGAGCCCTCTCTGACCACTGCTTGCAGCTGATTGTGGCAGCTAGTGGTTTATGGTGTGGGCTGACTGTTTCACTGGGGAGGGATGACTTTAAAATCATGAATTCCACTCCAGTGCCATTTCCTTACTAGGAGGAAGTCTACTAGAATTATATGTTGGCCACTCTTGGGTGTGATCTTGTGACTGTATGTCTTTCAAAACCATGTGTTGGCTACTAAGTCTAGAATGGCTTCTCCTTCTTTATTCCTGTTACCCCACCTATGTAGACCCAGGCAATCCTCATATCCTGTTCTGTCTGTCCTGATATGTGCATTCAAGTCACCCATTATCAACACCAATTCATGCTGTCCTGCTTTATCTAGTAGGTCCTGCAACTTCTGTCTGAATGCACTCTTTTCCTCACTATCACAACCCTGCTGGGGGCATGAATACTGCCCTACCATTGCACTGGAGTCAGATTGCCATGAGTCTGTCATTAATTCTGATGATGTCCCTCACTGCCTTCTGAAGCCTCTGTCTCACCACAATTCCTACATCATTTCTAGCCTGTCCCCTTCCTGAGTAGTAGACTCTGGATCCCAAGACAAGTGGCTTTGTTGCACTGCCTTTCCATCTCATCTCTTGGATACAAAGGATGTCCAGCCTTCTCCATATCATCATGTCATCCACTTCCAAGCTGCATCCTGTCAGTGAATCTAGATTAAGCGTAGCAATCCTCAGCTCATGTTTGGCAGGTTGGTTGGTTTTACATCCAGCTTTCGCTCAACAGAGCTATCCCAGGTAACCCAAGCTGGGCAACTAGACACTGGCCAGTAACTTATTGACCCAGGGCTGCTGGGCTTTATGGCACCAATAGGGGCACATATACCCCTCCCACCGTTAATAAGGGTCCCCAGCATAGGTCAGAGTAGGCTGGGTCCTCAAAACACATATCTCTGGTAACAACCCATGCCCATTTTGGTGACATTAGTCAACATGAGCAAATCACCTACAGCCATATTTTACACCACTGAGTGGCCAGCCCTGCCATGGCATGCAGTTGGTGATCCTTGTTCTCCTATCTTGAGGATTCTGTGCACCACAGTAGATGCCAAAGTGGTTAGTCTGTACAACTCTTCCCCTATAGGGCACCATATAGAATCTTTGCTGCTGCCTACACCTCCATTCATTGGTGAGTTTGAGATGGAAACACTCAGCATGTTTTTTGGACATGGTAAAAACTTGACAGAAATACAGGGAGAATGTGCAAACTCCAAACAAGCATTGGTCAGAGGTCAGGAATGAACCTTGTATCTTGTGCATAGGAGGTGAAGACCTTAACCATTATGGCAGCTGGTCTCATTTCATCTGCCCTTCTTGCAGATCAGAATTATCACTATTGCATCTTATCTGACAATGCACACCGACTACCTATGAGTAGTTTCATAGGTGTACACTAGGCTAATGATGATTAGGGCCCCTATAAGCCTAGCTGTGCAACCCAAATGTGACCCATAAATTTAATTTATATAGGAGATGATTTACTGACTGCTTCTGTCCACCAGAGACATGGGTGCTAGACCAGAGGTGAATTTCTGATTTCCCATCCATAGGTCCAAGTGTCTCTTAAATAGGCTTACAGAGGAAATCTGTGTCACACAGATAGGTTGACTGTTCCAGAGAACTGGAATTCTCTGAGAAACATATCTGTCTCTCCAACACGTCCTATTTATGTTGCGAGCAAACTTAGGTTTGTTGATCTAGTAGTTCTGATGCTGTTTGTTTTGCAGGTGTGCAAAACGTTCATGAAAACACGGTGCAGGGATGGCTTGTACATCAGGCACAGATCACCTTGCCAAAGTCTGTATGACAACGAGTAAAGAGACAGGGCTTTGAAGCAATCCGTGTAGGATATTGTGTTTACTCCCTGTATTTTTTTTTGTTAGGGACCTTTGTGGATGTTCCAGTTGCTGCATGTGTCTGGTCAGGTACATACAAAAAGGGGCTTAATACTCTATGATGTGTCTGATGAGGGACAAGTACAGTGGTATGATGCCCTCTTTGGACCTATGGCCATGCCCTTACTCATAAGGTGAGCAGCACAGAAGGATTTTCTTTCTATTGTGAATACATGTAGGTTGAAGGCTGGGTTAATATCTACTGTATGTCAGTTCCCAGATCTCTTACTAGTGAAGCAAGTTTTAGGGGTGTTTTATTGATGATGTAGTTACTTGGGGTGACTAGCTTCCCAAAAGGTACTATAATGCATTTCTTGGCATTGAGTTTTAAGCCGTGTATTTAGTCATTTATCTATTAAATGCTCTGATGTTTAATACCTTCACAGTAGGCCATTGCCCCCCCCCCCAAAAGAAAAGAATGCTGCATAGGCCATTGCCCCCCCCCCAAAGAAAAGAATGCTGCACATTTAGGGAATCAAACTACTCCCTTAGAAACTGTCAAGAAGTCTCAATCACACTTTTTAGACCTAGATTTAAACTTTCCACTCGGGAAAAGCCTTTTCAAGAATTGGTTCCAGCATGTGGAATTTTCTACAGAATAAAAAATGAAACTTGGGATTTAAAAAAAAAAAAAAAAAAAGGTAATATTTCTAGACTGAGTTTAAGTGCACTAGCTTTCGTGACACTAGGCTAATGTTGCTGCCTTCTGGTATATTCCAGTTGTTAATACCTGTATAATCTTAATATAAATTCTGTAAATGGACTGCTCTGACACTTGCCACAAATGTGTGTACATCACTATATTTTTATTAATGTTCTGTTTGTTTTTACACTATACTTTGAATAATTTTTACTGTAGTTTTGTATCCGGGTCGTGACTGACAAGGGTCAGTAGACCAACTCACTTACCTGGATATCAAATTGTAAGATAAAAAAATAAATAAAAAAAATCAGAATGGAGGGGAAGAGTTAAATCATTTTCTGAAGAATAACCTGAGATGACCAGTTTCTCTGATTTGGAAAGGAGTAAACCTGCATACGTTTGAATTTTTAACAAAGTCGTGGGCACATGGCTAGAATAACTTCAATACTCAGATTCACAGAGTGAGCAGTCAGGCATTATTTTCCATTTATTTCAAGCTGACTCTAAGACGTATATTATTCAGTGGAAGAATTTGATAAAGGAAATGAAAAAAAAATGGAAGATCGGTGTAATTTATTCTTTTTTATAAAATGAGAGCCTGTTTATTTATATTGAGCCATAGTGGCAAACCCTTACTTAACCACATCCATTATCATAAGTCCAGGAATATGATTTTGCTGACACATAATGGATTATGATCTGATCTCTGATCATAACCACTTTTATTATGTGTTCAAGTCATGGATGTCAGGAAATTCACCGCAGAGCGAAGCTCGAGAGGTGAATCTTGACATCCATGTCGAGAACGCATAATTAGAGGTTATAATCTGAGATCAGATCATAAATGTTTGTAGGGCATGGAGCTTTACTTCCTCCATCTACTACTACTGATTACAGAAAAAAGGAGAAAGTATAGAAGTGAGAGGTGTTTTACTGGATTTGAAAGCTGGTAAAGCACTTAACGCTGCCACTGTCCAACAGTCCAGCAGACAGCAGCATAGCTGTCAGTTTCTTTGCTTAAGAACTGAGGAGAAATTCAGAAATAATGAGGGGTAAAAGATGGTAGTCACTGACAAGTTTTAAATAATGATCTAATTCACCTACAGACCTTACAGAACGACAGACTTTGCATCAACATACATTTTCTGAATAGTGAGAAGTATGAAACCGTAATGTCTGACGTTATTGACTGTAATTCTCAGTGATTTCCTAGAAAGTGAAAACCTATAGAAAAGACATGGCAAGAACATGAAGCAAAATCATAGATGTTCTGCAAACTCAGAGAGAGTTGAAAGGAGTGTAGAGAGTGGCCACCCAAGAAGAGTCTTGGGAAGTTGGTAAACACTTTGGACTTAATAAAAATCAAAATGAAGTTTTAATGGCTTCTCACCACTCTTCTGTTTAGGCTGCTAAGCACTGTTAATGCTATGATACAAGACTAGTGCTTAACAGTACTGAGGGAGTGCTTAACAAAAGCTTATTCAGTACCTTTCTGACATCAGAAAGGTACTTAACAAGCTTATCTTTTCACCAATTTTGGAGAATAATCAAGATGCTCCATGCAGTCCATGATAGCAAAAGAACATTGTAACTCTTGCACAATAAACTATCCAATGTATTTGTCTGTAAAAAAGATAGAAATGCATTGCACATAACTCTGGAATTTAATCTCTTAGCAGTTCTTCTACAAGGCCGACCAAGCAATGACTGGAGTATAAAGTAGTATAAAACAGTATAAAGCAGATTTCAAACCATAATGCTAAAACCCTAAACGGCTCAAGAAACAGCATTTACAAACAGTAATTAGTCATGTGGTGGGGTAAACTACTAGCATTGAAAATGAGAGTCGTAAGCACGTTAATTCAACTTAAGTCATTCTCAATGGGCATTTAAACTAGTTAACTGGCAATGCAGTTTCCTTACTGGAAATATTGCCAGCAAAGAAGTGATGGGTGATGGCTTGGTTTCTCCTTTGACTTGAGCATGTTATGTTAATTTGACCATATATCTCATTTCCTCTCGGATTTTACTAGCTTGTGTTAGTAAGCACAAAATTATCATTTTGTGAAATCACTCCCCTTCAACTATTTAAATTTATTGGCCATCCTACTGTATTCCATGGTACCAGAATACAAAAGTGACCACCCCCTTCCAATCTATCTTGCTGTTTTAAAAATAGTAACTCTCCACTAAAACTTAACTTTTTAGACAGGTAAAACTTAAGTTACCTACTTTCATAGCTAAGTCCTCTAGTGCACACTGCAGTGTTTAGGATAAACCATTTTTTTCACCCTACCTTTAAGCATCCCTGGCATCCCTGTGACTAGTACTTGCTTTAAAACCTGGTGGAAAGCACTAGGAAGTCTTAAACTGATACATGTACTCAACTTTCCTACTTAATAAGGAGAAATTAATCATAGGCACTAAACAGCCTATAATTGTAAAGTACCTTGCTAAGGTAAGGGAAAACAGCTCCTGTACTTAAAAAAAAAAAAAAAAAGCACCAAACCAGGCATGTCCAAGGGTCAGCTTCCGGTGATTTCTCCTGTCCACCTGGTGAATCTGGGCATACTGAGGCAATACAGCAATTGCCTCATGTACACAGACAACCCTCTCCTCCTACCACCCAACACTACAACCTGCAAGAGATGCACTTACAAAGTCAAACTGGAAGCAAAGCTCTCTCCACCCAAGATTGTGCTAGACAGTCAAGAGGAGAAGGTTAAAACCCGCACTACACCTCAAGCAACACATAGCCTTTCTAAACTCACACCACTAACACCCACACATAGCAACACTAAATCCACATATGTGGAGGCCCTTCACTGTAACCTGCCCAAGCAACAAGGTCCTCCGAAGCTGAAACGCAAACAAACACCAGTCACAACCAAAGTGTCACATAGCTCACAACACCAGTATGCCACCCAACAACAGCCTCTAAGGCAAGACAACGTACCCAACACTTTAGTCATAGGTGACTCTATACTCAGGCACACTGATGTCCCACTCACCAGGCTGAACAAGGAGAAAATTACAGTCAGCTGCCTGTCGGGTGCCAGGATCCGCCACATAATGCATGCACTCAAGTCACTCCACAACAAGTACAAATATGACTCTGTCATTGTCCATGTTGGAGTGAATGACTTGAGATGTATCTCCCTGGACTACATGAAAAGAGATATGGAAGAGCTCTTGGATCATGTGGCCCAGGCAGGTATGACCCTAGCCCTGAGTAGCATCCTGCCATCGCCCAGAATGATACCACAGTATAAGGACAAAATGATTGACTTCAACAATTGGCTAAGCTTCTGGTGTCATTCAAAGGGGATCCAGTATCTGTCTGCCTGGGATGGCATGATCAACAGACCACGATGCTTTGCCAAAGATGGTCTGCACCTGTCACCCCTGGGATTCAGGTTACTAGCTAAGGCTCCTGCCACCCCTATAGTGCCTTTTTTAGGGAAAGTTCAAAGGACAAAACCACCACCGTAACAGGTACAAGCTTGCAAAATCTGAAGGTAATGCTTCTCAGTGCTAGAAGTCTAAACTTCAAAATGCGCTCTCTTGAGGCATTCCTAAAAATGGAGAACATTGATATCTGTGCAGTAACTGAGACCTGGTTCAAGGCTCCAAAGAACACCACTGCAATACCAAGCTACAACTCTTACCACACTTTTCGGCCACCAAACCAGGACCGAAACACTAAAGGTGGAGGAGTGTCCATATTCACCAAGGATATTCACAACACCAGGCTAGTTGCCCAACACAAAGCATCTGAAATTCTCCAGGCACAACTAACACTAGGTAAGACTGCAATCCAAATTGTAGCTTGCTACAGATCCCCCACTATGCCCCAAGATTTTCACTACACCTTTCTAAACATACTGGAAAATATTAAGATACAACCAAACACCCGAATACTGGGTAATTTCAACTACCCTGCCATTAACTGGGAAAACTACTCATGTACCAGCACCTTTGCCCAACGGTTTTTGGAATTCATAAATTTCAATGCCCTGGATCAACTAATCCTTAGTCCCACCAGGGGCTCCAGTATCCTAGACCTGGTCATTACCAACATGGGAAATCGATGCTCCACACCTATGGTCTCCCCCTCATTGGTCAGGTCTGACCATAAGCTAAACTCCCTTGACATCCACATCCCACCCCCACCCCCCAGTAAGGAAACTGCCATAAAAAACTTCTCCAAAGCCAAATTCATGCTACTCAAGTTAGAAGTGACAAACTTCATGACACTCATGCAGAAGGGAACTGAAAGTTTGACTGCTGAATCCTACACTAAGGCACTGTAGGAGCACATCCACTCGTGCATGAATCGTGCCATCCTCAATAGAACCAAGACGCTTTCCTCCAAAAAAGGAAGCCAATCTGGTGGTCTACTGCCATAAACAAACTTTACAAGAAAAGGAAGAAACTGTTGCAGAAAAGAGGAAAATCCCAGGATGCAAAAAACTCCCTTACCGGCCTCAGTAAGAAGCTGAGATCCCTCATAAAATACTCCAAAGCTAGTTACGAAAATAAAATTGCCAAAGATTCCAAAGACAACCACAAGGCATTCTATAGCTATGTCAAGAATCTAAATGGCAATGCTCAGATCTGCTCTGAGCTACAACAGAATGGCATTAAATGTACTGATCCCAAGGATATTGCCAGTATCCTGACAGATTTATTCAGTGCAAACTTCACCCCCTCTCACCCCCCCTAAAGGACCCATCTCAATACCAAAAGATTGCCAAATTCTGGTAATAATGGCCACACAGGTAAAAAACGCACTCTCCAAAGCTAAGAATACAGCATCCATGGGACCAGACAACATCCCAGGCTGTGTACTACATGAACTATAAAATGAACTGGCACCTCACCTAAGTGTCATGTTTAATCATAGCCTCACCTCAGACTTCATGCCCACTGAGTGGTGCACAGCTACAGTTATCCTACTCCACAAGGGGGGATCCACCTTGGATCCCGGGAACTACCGACCCATCAATCTGACGAGCCTGATCTGCAAGGCCATGGAACGTATTATCATGGAACTTATAAACAAAGACATTGGCAACCTTTAAACACTGGACTCCACCCAGTTTGGGTTTGTGAAGGGCCGATCTTGTCTCCTGAACCCAATTACCTTCTTCGAATCAGTCTCCAGAGCCATGGACAAGGGTAAGGTGGTCTACACAGCCTATTTGGACCTTGCCAAGGCCTTTGACACCATCCCCCACTTTGGAATCATAAATAAACTTACTAAGCTGGGCATTAATCCCTACATCACTCGATGGGTTGCCAACTGGCTTACTGACAGAACCCACACTGTAAAAGTAGCAGACTACAAATCCAGACAAGTGACAAGTGGAGTACCTCAGGGTTCAGTCCTGGGACCACTCTTGTTTGGCATCTACTTCTCTGAAGTACAGGCCAACACTAAGGGGCTCTGGCTAACAAAGTTTGCAGATGACTGCAAACTGGGAGTCATTACTGAATCCCCAAATGATGTGGATATTCTACAAAAGGGCCTTACAGAAACAGATGCTTGGTGCCAGAGCCATGGACTCAAGCTCAATGCCAAGAAATGTATAGTTATCCCCTTTGGGTAAAAACATGCACCCATGAATTACCATATCAATAAACACCGAAAGTGTGATAAGAGACTTAGGGACACAACTGGACAGTGGTCTCACCTTCGATAACCACATTGTCACAACAGTCAGGAAACTGTTTTATGTGGCACACCTCATCACTAAGGGCTTTTCATCCAGAAAAAGGGAAGTCATTGTCCCACTGTACTCATCCATCATTAGACCCATTATAGAATACAACGCCCCATTTGGTATGTACCTCTCAAGACATCTGCAACAACTGGAAAGGCCACAGAAATACCTCACTAAAAGAATCACAGGCCTAAAAAGCAAATGCCCTATGCTGACAGTCTAAAAAAACTCCACCTATACTCTGTCACATATTGTCTACTCAGAGGTGATCTCTGCTTAACATACAAGGCCATGCCAAACCCAGAGCTGTTGGACATGCTACACTTAAAGAAATCCCAGTCCCTCAGAGACACATGCTCCAGGGATCTAAACCTTGTCATCACAATAAACAAAACATGCTGGAGGGATAGGTTCCTGACCCAGAGACTCCCCAGACTCTGAAATAGACTGTCCGTACATGTCAAGCAGAGCTCCCCTTTGGCCCTCTTCAAAAGGAACTTTGATGATTGGATGGGAGATAGGAAATTCACCCCGGGGATCATGTCAGTCGCCCTGCTAGACAGGGGTCCATGGAAGTAAATACTGTGGGAAGAAAAAGCCAGGGAATTGTTATGGCTAAGCATGTATAGGCCTTAGGGTCAATAGCCTAGTACCAACCTATGAACCTATGAACATCTGTGAAGTAAGACCACCAGCAGGGACTTCACTTTTTATGTTTTAGTGAGTGGCTATTTCCCTTGAGTCTTCTCATATTAAAACATTATGTTTATTAGGTGTAGACACTGTGAAAAGCTGACTGTTCACCTTGTTTCTCAGTAGATGTTCTAGGCTACTAGTAGATGACTGCATGATGTTCAAGGTATTTGGGCTGAGTTGATCATCCCCAAACTTAATTTCAAGATTAGCACCAAATTCACCTAGTCCTAGTGATGGATTTATAGTGCATAATTACAAATAGTTTAAGTGACATGAAATTAAGAAAGCTAAAATGTGTAAAAACTTGGGAGGTTGCAAATCAAAAACAATAATACAATAATACTCCTAAGCATAAAAACATATTAAAGCATAGCCCCTGAAGTACAGGCAATGTCCCAACCCCTCAAAACTACAATATACTGACTTCAGGGTTACACAAAATCAGAGAAAAAAGAAAACGTGGAAATAAACACAACTTCTTCCTCTTCACTGACTCTGTTGCTGATCAAAACAACCTAGTGACCTACTTACAATGCTCCGAGTGTTGCTAGAGGTCAACAAACAGGTTCTCCTCCACTGGCACTTTCAAACAACTTTGTTTTGGAAAAGTGATTGCTTAATGGCTATAGATATATTTTTCCTGTAGAATTAAATTCTGTAAGCTGTGTTTCTTCAGCCTCTCTTGTAAAACAAAACTGGAGTGACAGAAATGTCCTTTTCAATATACCATTTAATTTGCAGGAGGATAGATACTTGAAGGATGTGGCAATGCATAAACTCATTCAATTTGCAAAAACTATTAATTGTTTGGAGAAGTTGTATTGACTGATTTTGTTGTGATAATTCTCTCCTGTCTTTTCACACTTTAATAATCTGGATTTGTTCACAGAATACAGTAATGTGAAAGAGCTCACTCTTATGGGCATATATGGGTGTAGAGGGATCAAAGCCTTCTCTCTATTATTAGAACTTTAGGAAGTTTCAGCACCCCGGATGACTGATTTTGCAAACAGATAATTATATTATTTTAAATTCCTACTGGAGCCCTACTAATTGCAAGTTGTTATGTTTTTTGTTGATTTATAAAATCTTCTATTTTTTTCTTGTTGTTACTTGATCAAAAAGTGATACTCCTCAACATGTCTGGATCTGTTATCGCTAAGAGGCATTCAACGAGATAACTGTTTCTAAAAAGGTAGTTTTAACAGACAGAGCATGAACCTTCTCTATTCTTAATGGCTAAAGATTTCACTTGCAATGAGTCTTTTAAGAACTTATTGACCAAGGAAGTGAGGTTAGCAGTCTTGTCATTCAAAGAAGAAGGTTTAGAAATTCCTGCTGGCTGAACTGGCGGAGTCTGAGATTGTAATGACCTGGCCGTAAATCCTCTTCAAAATGATCCTACACTACTTCTGAGTTATTTCCATGAATAAAATGTCAGAAACCAAAGATATATGAAATCAGAAAAGCTGTGTCAGATTTAAATGAGCACAGTTTATGGCTGCAGGACTTCATACTTTATTAACACATCCCATGATAAAAAGACCATAGATTATGCATTCACCCTCTTCTATGGTCGATTCTGCCTCTCATTTTGTTTTGCTACTTACTTTTTTATTTTCTTTTTCCTTTTTATTTTTAAATAAACTTTTTAAACTGGGCTACAGAGAATTCAGCTATATGACTGAAATTACAATATAACGAAAAATAGTACTACCCACTGAACAAATGTTTTGCCACCAAAATAGTAGGAAATAAGGCAACAAAAGTATATAAGGTAGCAGAAACAACCACGGTTACAATTAGGCACCAGTATCCACGATATAGAAAAAACGTCTTTATTTGTGCACAGGTTAGCACTTTCACATTTCGCTTCTTCAGACCAATAAAGTGCATAAACATCAATGGTGCTTAAATACATTAAATCAACCAATCATCAAATTCATTCAATTATAATCAGAATTTTTTTGTTAAAGTCATATCATCCTGCACTACCTAATCTATTGATAATATAATTATTCCTAAGTAAAAACCTCATAAAAACAGCTTAGTATGTTAATATAAAAATATGCAAGATATAGTAACATTACATTACATACACCAGAACGTTTCTAATATATATATATATATATATATATATATATATATATATATATGTGATTTCATCACTAGCTATAGCAGCATATTAATTAATGTCTGAAATATTTCATAGTAGTACACAGAAGAAAATTTTAAAATGGTCATAACTGGCTAAAATTATCACTTTTTAACAATTTTTCTGGACTTAAGAATGGGCTTCAACAAAGCCCTCTCATTAAGGCCACTACCTCTATCAGCCCTCAGTCTCATAATCCAACAAGTTCCTTTCTTCTCTATAGCATTTCAAATGTCTCCTTCTTTTATACTAGGTGAGATCACATCTATTACTAAGAACCTAAACTGATGTTCTTTGCCACAATTCATCACATGCTTGGCCAACGCATTAGTAGGTAACATAGTTCTAATGGCATAAAGATGTTCCCTTATACGGTTTTTCAAAAACCTCTTGGTCTTCCCTACATAAAACGACCAGCATACATTACAAATTGCCAAATAAACTACATGAGGGGTATTACAATTAGCGTATAATGAAAAATTTTACTGTTTTCCTATGTCTGGATGAGCAAAACTACTACTAGAATCAATATGTGTACAAAAAATTACATTGTTCACATGGATAAGTTCCTTTTATTTGTCTCTCTAATTGGATATTCTTAACTTTAGGGTGACATAACAATCTTCTTTTGAGGTTCGGTTTATTCTTGAACTTAAACTTCAGTCTGTCTCCCACTATTTCATGTATTGCTGGATCAGTAGTTAAAATATTCCAGTGTTTATTAATAGCTTCAAATACTATATTGTTATCTGCAGTAAAATACATAGGAATCTGTGTTTGAAAATGTGTGGTAGGTGTAGAACCCATATTCATATATATTTCATTATGTGAAAAATATGGAGTAACTCTGTTTGATCTCATATCATGGATTTCACTAAGCCTTTGATGTACTTCATTTTTCCTATACCCTCTATCAACCAATCTTCTCTCTAAAACATTTAATTCTTTATGAAAACCTTCTTCTGATGCATTTAGATGTGATACTCGCAAGCCTGGTCCCTTAATGATATTTCTAAAGGTTCATAAGTTCATAGGTTCATATGTAGGTACTGGGCTATCTGCCCGAAGGCATATATTAGCTCAGCCATGTTATGCGGTATTCACCGCCCCTTTGGTTAGTTCTCTAAGCCCTTGATCTAGCAGCTAGTGCCGTACTAATGCGTTGGTCAAGCATGTGACGAATTGTGGCAAAGAACATCAGTTTAGGTTCTTAGTAATAGATGTGATCTCACCTAATATAAGAGAAGGAGACATTTGAAATGCTATAGAGAAGAAAGAAACCTGTTGGATTATGAGACTGAGGGCTGATAGAGGTAGTGGCCTTAATGAGAGGGCTTCATTGAAGCCCATTCTTAAGTCCAGAAAAATTGTTAAAAAGTGATTTAGTTATACATGCCCAGTCATAATTTTAGCCAGTTATGACCATTTTAAAATTTTCTTCTGTGTACTACTATGAAATATTTCAGACATTAATTAATATGCTGCTATAGCTAGTGATGAAATCACATATATTATATATATTTTTTAGAAACGTTCTGGTATATGTAATGTAATGTTACTATATCTTGTACATTTTTATATTAACATACTAAGTTGTTTTTATGAGGTTTTTACTTAGGAATAATTATATTATCAATAGATTAGGTAGTGCAGGATGATATGACTTTAAAAAAAATATTCTGATTATAATTGAATGAATTTGATGATTGGTTGATTTAATGTATTTAAGCACCATTGATGTTTATGCACTTTATTGGTCTGAAGAAGCGAAATGTGAAAGCGCTAACCTGTGCACAAATAAAGATGTTTTTTCTATATCGTGGACACTGGAGCCTAATTGTAACCATGGTTGTTTCTGCTACCTTATATACTTTTGTTACCTGAAATTACAATATTTTCTATACAACTGTCTAAATTTGCAGAACTTTTGTCAGAAGAAGAGACTGGAGACAATGGAGAGCATCTGACTTACTCCACTGGCCTGGTGAACTCTGATAAAAACTGTTGCTCCCTGGTCTGGTCACTGGTATGCTGTGAGAAAAACTGTTCCTCCTTTGGCCTGGTGAAGTATGACAAACCCCTTACTCATGTGACCTAGTGACCCATGAGAAAACTGTTACTTCCTCGGCCTGGGCAAGTATGACCCAGTGAAGTATGAAAAACCCCACTACTGATGAACAGCATGGTAAATGATAGGGTGAGAGACCCTTGCAACAGAGCCCAGCAAGAGGCTAATCAAGCTTTGCAAACCTCACTCAGCTCTCACTATGAATGCAGAAGAGCCCTCGGAATGGCAGAGCAAAAAATGCAGGGAGTTTAGAAAGTGCTTCTAAAGAACAACAGAGGGCCATCCAATTCCGGTAAGAAAAAGTTTATCCCCTGACCAAAAGTGATGAGGAACAACCAAGGGAGAATACTCGACCTGGGCCACAAGTGATAAAAGCTAGCTAACTGCTCCAAAAGCAGTGCCTAATGACATGAGGATACACATTTTCCAAGCATATAAGGACATATTACTGAAATGCAGTAATGAATGGCAGCTGTTATGCCTCTAGTGAGTGAGAATATGGAACTGTTAGAGGAAATGCAGAAGCACACCTATAACAGGAATGTTAAACAGTAGGTATTTCAACATGGCAGCTAAAGTATCAGTCCTCATTTATATATGGTGGAGAATAAGTTTGTGGCAACTTGGTAAGGGCACTATGAGACAAAGGAGAAAAGAGAGGAGTAAACCATGCAGTTAGGCAGCATATTTATCAAGTTAACAGAGTAAAACCATGGAAAGACATACAGATTTTTGGTAGCTTCCCAAGTAACTGTTTTCTCCATTGTCCCAAGAAAGACCAACAGATAAATATGAAAGTTATAAAATCAGGAGAAAGGATTAGATTACAGGCCTATATGATCCCTGAATTAGGAGGCTATCAGTATAGAAATGTGAAAAAAATAGCTGGAGATGGAAGTTATTAAAGAATCTCAGAGTGTATGGAATAGTTCTGTGGCACTGGTGCTGAAACCCATTAGAACTATCCAGTTTTGTAATGATTTCTGTAATCTTAATGAAATCAGTAAATATCACTTCATTGGTAGTTGCAGCTGCTGAGAGATTTACTGCTGGTGTGTAACTGCAATGGATTTCTTCATTTAAGATTTATATACTTCTCTTATTCTATTAGACTTTGTTTTTATTTAAAATTTTTATTTTAACTTGAATTTTTTTTTTTTACTTGGATTTTTAAAAGTTCTTGGCTAATGTCACTTAAAAAATCCTTTTTCATTCACTGATTATAAAGGTATTAAATCTAGATTTGATGGAGGAGCTGAGAAGTAGGATTCCATAATTAGGGTAAGTGATACAGGGAAGTGTTTAATTATTTGGAGCTGTAAGAGTACTGCCAGTGTATGACTAGACCGGACCCTTCTCACTCACTCGGGCAGTCCCTCTTGTGTTTTTAAACTTGGTGTCTTTTGAGCTGCTACTGTAAATGTGACACTGAAAGCTCCTTCCCATCTCATTTTATCTGTGCATACTACTGTGCATTAAAACATCAAACTGTGAAGACCACCCCCCAGACTGTTAAAGCTTGAGTTAGCCTCTGTTTCATATCATTCCACTCAGTGCGCATTGCAATATTCAGAGTATTAATCCCCTTTTCCATCTTACTTTTAAATCTGTAACATCTAGGACAATGCTATAAATCACCGGAGAGCCTTGGAATTGCTTCTCAAGAATCTGCTTGGGATTAGTGCTACTGTTATGCTTCTGGTGAGAGAAAAGGCAGTGTATGATTGATTGTTAGCTGCAGGCAGCTGTAGTGAGACCAGCACTAGAACCTAGGTAGTAGCCAATAGATGAATCACCATTACTCATTATTCTAGAACCCAGGTAGTAGCCAACAGATGAATCACCTTTATTCATCATTCTAAAACCCAGGTAGTAGCCAATAGGTGAATCACCATTATTCATCATTCTAGAACCCAGGTAGTTTCCCATAGATGAATCACCATTATTCATCATTCTAGAACCCAGATAGTAGCCAATAGATGAATCGCCATTATTCGTCATTCTAGAACCCAGGTAGTAGCCAATAGATGAATCACCATTATTCATCATTCTAGAACCTAGGTAGTAGCCAATAGATGAATCATCATTATTCAACATTTTAGAACCCAAGTAGTAGCCAATAGATGAATCGCTATTATTTATCATTCTAGAACCTAGGTAGTAACCAAGAGATGAATCACCATTATTCATCATTCTTGTCTGACCTAATTCTTTCTTTTCACCAAGTTCTTCCCATACCTTTCAACTTTTAGAACAAGAAATCTGGACAAAGCCATAAAGAATAGTGGTCCAAAGGCCCAAAAATAGGTACAAATTTTAAATTTTAATCTTACAAACTTTGAAAGTTGATACAATAACAGGTTTTGCATCGGCATGAATTTTCTGAGGGATATGGAGTCTGAAACTCAGATGTTTACCATTATTTTTATATGCCAGTTTTTAATGATTTACCACTAATTTGCCAAAAAAAAACTCACAATTGTATGAAAAAGGGACCAAAAATAGGGAGGCTAAATTCTGGACATTCTGTGAATATCTGTACAGTTGAGAGGTATAGACTACTTCTGTTTTGGCTACCACTAGCCTAAGTTATGAGTATCACAACACTAAATACTTTGTCTGTAAATCTTCACAGTCTGTTATAATAGTCTCCTTCCAACCCTTAAGTAGTCTGATGAGCTCTCATCCTTCAGCTGTGGCAACATTGCCGAACGGTCTGCTCTTACCCTCTTCTGTGGCCATACTGGTCGCATTAGGTGTTCTAAGGCAACATAGAAACTGTCTTATGCTTACTGTCTGTTCAGTGCTCCTACCAACTAATAATATAACCTGTGAGAGATGTAAACATTTAAGAAGCATGACGGTAAACCTCTCATGTCAACCCACTGTTGGTGGGCATCATATCTCCACAAGACCACATTAGTCACAGCACATTACCAGGCCCATAACTGTTGCTGAATCTGTAAAGAAAAACTTATAAAAGCCTCCTAGAGCACATAGTAAAGTATTCCAGCCTCCAAGATGCAAGACAACACTTACTCCTTCTCCATAACGCATATACTGCAAATCTGCACAGCTCACTAAAGAGTCAGCAGGAAAGCAGGCCTAAGCCTGTAAGGTCTGTTAAGTCCGATTCTGCACAGGGAAATGTTTTAGTCATAGATGATTCTATAGTTAGGTATACATACTCCACAATCACCAGAATGGATAAGAACAGGGTGACTATAAGCTGTTGATCTGGTGCTAAGATCTGTGATGTCTCAAGGGCGCTAAGGGTCTTTAAACTAGATAAATATGACTATGACCTAGTGGTAGCACATGTGGGAGTGAATGGCCTGAGGCAAAACCACAAAGGGAGATGAAGACAGATATGATGGAACTTACTATACATGTGTTAAAAGCAAGAAAGCCTCTGTTCTTGTGTAGTATCCTGCCTTCACCAAGAATGAGGTCTGGATACCAAAACTAGATAATTGGCATTAACAGTAGGCTAAGCTGGTGTCATTCTAAGGAGATCCAATTTGTGCCAACCCAAGATAAGAGGGCAGATGAGACCTCCTGTTTTCCAGGGATGGTTTAAACCTCTCATATCACAGCCTCAACATAGTGGCTGAACTCTTTGCTACCTCCATAGTGCCTCTTTTAGGTAGAGTTCCCCTGTTTGGACATTCTTACATAGCAAACCCGAAGATTCAGACAACACCTTGATGACACTACTGAATGCTTGGAGTCTAAATAGAACGATGCCTGAACTTGTGGCTTTTCCTATAACTTGAACACTTTTGTATCTGTGTAGTTACTAAGACATGGTTTCTACATTTGTCAGAAATACCATTACCACATGTTGAACTACCCATGACCTTAACATGGAGCTCATGGTGCTCCAATCCATGATTCACAGATCCAGCTATTACATTTATTACTAGCTACTGGTCCCCATTAATGCCTCCCAAAGATTATGGAAATTACCTTAATACCATAGAGGAGCTAAATATCAGTACAAATGCCTTCATGCTAGGGGATATCAATTAACCATGCATTAAATGGCACAACTACAACTCAAAGAATGGATATGTTCAGCATTTCCTGGTCTTTGTTAATGCCACTCCACTGGAGCAAATTGTAAAATCACTCAGCTGAGGTTCTAATATCACTGACCTAGCTCCTACCTGTAACCTCCTCCCCCTGCATCTTGTGACCCCTTGTTAAAACTGATCACAAGTCAATATCTTCCTTGTCAGGCCTAGTGGCATCACCCCATCACCAAACAACCCCACCTTTAAGGACTTCATCAGGGCATACATTCAGCTTGTAGAAAACCTACGCACAATTCAACCTATCCCCTGCAAATAAACTCAACAGAGAGAGCTGCCACATTCACCTCTGACTTACCAATACCTAAACAGCTGCATAAAAAAGTCACTACCTGTCCACCCTAAATATAGTGGTAAATTCAGGAATAAACGGTCTAGTGGAACTCTGATATGACTATACTATATAACAAAAGAAGGAAAATTATTTTGTAAGAAATCTGCATCTCCTTATCTCAGAACCACAATGAAACATGCCAACAAGGAACGTAGAGTGTTATTAGAAAATGTAAAGCAGAGTAAGAAATTAAGATTGTTGCAGATATCAAAGGAAACTACAAACCTTTCTTAATTTGTATCATCAAATTAAGGAATAATGTCTAACAACGCACCATACCCATTTGTAATGATAACACATATTCCAGTCCCAAGGATGTGGCCGCTATATTAGCAGACAAATTTAGTGCTACCTTTACCCCCACAGACTCATATTGTTGCCTCCAGTATCCATGAAAACTTATTTTCACTTGAAATCACCTTGGAAAATGTATTCAAATCCCTGTCAGAGACTAAAAGTAATACTTCCATAGGACCAAATGACAAAGGCAGGTCCATGTCTCCTACTTTATATTTATTTTTTGAAGAGGTTACTGATGCTGTAGACAGTGGTCACTCAGTGTACCCTCTGGTCACTCAGTGTACCCTCCTTATCTTGATTCAGCCGAGGATTTTGATATTCTCTGTGCTGGTTTTGGTAAAAAACTAAACAAACAATCTAAATACCTGTGTTATCTGCTATACTGCAAACTGGCTATCTGACAGATCCCAGTTTCTGAAAGCTGCTGGTACCATGTCTGAATGTAACATTGCAACTAGAAGGATACCATACAGATAAGTGTTTGGCCCATTTCTGTTTGGGATTTATTTTTACAGACATCCAGTCCAATATCCCAGAAATGTGGATGACCTGCTCTGCTGATGACTGCAAGCTGCTAATGTTATCCACTCATCCACTGATGTTAAACAGCTGTACTAAGGGCTGGAATATGCACATACCTGGTGTACTGAAAATGGTAACAAGGTGAATGCAAAAAACTGCAGTATAGTAGCATTCCATTAAACAGCTGTTCCCACCTCATATGTTTTAAATTTTGCTCTTTTTCAGACAGACACTATCATAAGAGATCTGGGTACTTATGTGGACAATTCTCTCACTCCCTCATCCTGTTTCCACCATAGTCAGGAACTCCCTCTATCTAGCCCAGTTAATTTCCAAGGGAATGTCTTCAAGATCCAAAGAAGTCATCATTCCACTGTGCTCTTCCCTTATCAGACTCATCAGTGAATACAATGCTGCCTTTGGCAAGTATAAATTGAGTCATATTGTTCATCCCAGAGGGTCACAGAGATACCTTACTAAGAAATTCAAAGGCCTTAAATCTGTCAAGCTTCCCAATAGATTAACACTCATCATACACAGTAGCCTACAGGTGCTCTGAAGTGACCTGTGTTTTGCTTTTCGAGCTATGAAAGACTTAATCCCATTTGACTTCCTCTTTCTTTGCAAAAACAGTTGGTCTACAAAAACCTACACTAGAGAACTAAATATACATCAACAAATAAATAGGGCTTGATAAGTTCTTGGCCCAATGTATCTCCAGCCTATAGAATAAGGTTACCACTACAGGTCAAACAAAGTACTACTTTGACTATGTTTTAGATTATTCTTATGTGGACTGATGCAGAATGCAAGTGAAGTAATTACATTATGTCTTTGGAGGGAAAGCTCTCCCATACAGACACCGATATCTCCAAAGAGTTTGCCACACTCTAGACCTACTAAGGATCAGGTACAGAAACTCGCATATGCTGAAGCTCTTAAATGTAATCTACCCAGACCTCAAAGGCCTGCGATAATCTGTCCTCAATCAACTTCCCAGCACTCTGTAAAGGCAACACGTCCACAGGACACATGCAACCACATCTCACAATGTCCCAGTTTCTTTTCCCTACAGACAAACTACCACACAACCCAATATATTGTTAATTGGAGACTGTTGTGAGACACAATGATGCCCCATTCACCAGGCAGAGCAAGGATACAGTTACGGTTAGTTTCCCATCTGGGGCATGGATCCACCAGATCACACACACACACACACACACACACACACACACACACACACACACACACACACACACACACACACACACACACACACACCACATTGAACCACAAGTACCAGTATGACTCTGTCATAGTCTATATGGGTGTTAATGACTTGAGACGTAGTTCCTTGGACTATATGATGAGAGACATGATAGAGCTTCTAGATTATGTGTCCAAGGCAGGTTCATAGGTTCATAGATTAGTACTAGGCTAACTGCCCTTGCAAGACATTTTAAGCCTAGCCAATTATCCCCTGTGAGATTCAAACCCTGTACCTTCTGTTTGTAAGGCAAACACCTTAACCATTAGGCCACCCTCCCAACCCCTATCACTGAGCAGCATTCTACCTTCTCCAAGAATGATACCACATGTAAACAGAAGATGACTGACTTTTACAATAGGCTTAGTCACTGGTGTCATTCTAAGGGGGGGGGGGGGTCTGATGTTTGTCAGCTTGGGAGGACATGATCGACAGACCACACTACTTTGCAAGGCATGGTCTTCACCTGTCCCCACTAGGCTTTTGAATATTGGCCAAAACATTATCTACCTCTATAGTACCTTCTTAAGGCATTGCCAATCTGATAATAAATGTTCCAACATAATAAATTCTACTCAAGATAAGCTAAAGGTGCTACTGCTCAGTGCAAGGAGTCTGAACAAGAAACACCACTCTGTAGAATTGCACCTCACCCTGGAGTATGTTGACATCTCTACAGTTACTGCGATGTGTTTTAAAGCCACAGAAGGCTCCCTGGCAGTGCAAAGGGGTATAATGTCTTCCACACATTTAAACCAGCTACTGCACAAGAAGGGAAAAGAGGTGGAGGTGTAACAATCTACATAAAAAGTAAGCACACCTCAAGATTGGTTAAATAATATAACATACCTGAGCTACTCCATTTCCAACAAACCTTAAGTAAAACCCCATACCATAGCCTTGCTAGTAATAGGTCCCCATCTATGATCCAGAATGACAAGAGCACATACTTGAAAATACTGGAGTCACCTACCATTCATCCCAACACCATATTCACAGGTGATTTCAACTGTCCCACCATAAACTGGGTTACATGCACAACCACTAACATGTAGACTCAAAGATTCTTGGATTTTTTTCAGTGCAAGCACCCTGGAAGAGCTGATCTGCACACCTACTAGGGTTGCCCATATTCTGGATATGGTACTCACAAATATGAGGGAATGTTGCACTCCCTGCCTACTGTAATGTCCTCACTGGTCAGATCAGATCACCAAGCATCACCCTTGAAATATATATTAAGCCCAGACTTCCAGAAAACCCTGAAACCTTTAAGAACTTTTCCAAGACCAACTACCTCCTATTAAGTGATGGTACAGCTAAATTCCAAGCTCCCCCAAACACTGTGGCCTATGCTGAAGTTTTTAGAGACAAATGTATAAATAATTGCATAGAAACAGCAGTATCAAACTGAAATAAGCTTAGGACAAATTCCAAAAACAAGCCCCCCTTGGTAAACCCTCAGTATAAATAGGTTTTGCAACAAAAGAAAGCAAACCCTGTCCAAAAATAAGAAGGGCTATGCCCAACAGCCAAAACCTCCCTTATCACTCTCAGTAAAAATAGCCTCCCAGACTAAGGATAACCATAAGTTAGTTTACAGTAATGTATAAGGGTTCATATTATACAACTCAACACTAGAAATAGCGAACGCTCTATTATCAAACCCAAATGCACAAAATCACAAAATTCGCTGATCCAAAAAAAAATGTATAGGCAACATAAAGTGCGGGGCTTCGCCCCTCACAACCTCCAACCTTAAATATACCAACTCTGAGATCTCACCACAGTGAAGAAAACAGCAAAGTCCAGAGAACAGCTCAGCAAATTTTTTCCCTGGGAAAAAAAATCACTGATCCGTTCCTTAGATATTCTGTGGTTTTGTACATTTGGGTTCGACAAATGAGTGTTCGATCATGTAATAGGAACACATGTATACAACCTTAAGGGGAACACCCAACAGTGTGGTGAACTAATAGTAAATAGAACTGAAGGATATAGCAAAGTTGCTGATCAATCAATTTAGCTCCAATTACACTCCCATCACCCTCAGTTACTTCCAGGGAAATACCCTCTACCATTTCTCCCCCAACTATCACTAAATAACAGGCCCTTGCTGCACTTTCCAAGACAAAAACACTACATCAGTGGGGCCTGTTAATATTCCAGGATATCTCCTAAATAGTTCGAAACACAACCTCCCAGGCCTGCTAGAATCTCCATTCAATCAGAGCCTCCAGACAGACCTTGTCCCTAGGGAATGGAGGACTGCAACAGTCATCCCTGTACACAAAGGGAGACCAACAGACACAGGGAACTACAGATCTATAACTCTGACTAACATGCAAAACCTTGGAAAGAACTATTGTCAACCTAATAAACAAACTTAGAAAATCTTCAAACACTGGACCCATCCCAATTTGGTTTCTGCAAGGGCAGGTCATGCCTGCTAAACCTAGTGGATTTCTTTGAGTAGGTCACCAGAGCCATGGATGAGTGCAAAATGGTGCATACTGCCTACCTCAACTTGGCAAAGGCATTTGACACAATACATCACTCTGGTATTATAGACTACCTCACAGATTTAAGCATAAATCCCTATGTCACCCAATGGATAGCCAAATGGCTCACAGATAGGACACATGAAGTTAGGGTGGGAGAATCCACCTCAACCAAGAGGCTTGTTACTAGTGGTGTCCCACAGGGCTCAGTACTGGGACTTCTTCTGACTGGAATATATTTCTCTGAAGTCAAGGCAAATGTACAGGGACTTTGGCTAACCAAATTTGCTGATGATTGCAAGCTGGGTGCAATCATGGATTCCCCCAATGATGTAGATATCCTCCAGGAGGGTCTGACACAGACAAATAACTTGTGCCAGAGCCATGGCCTAAAACACAATGCAAAAAAATCCATAATTATAGCTTTGCAAAGATCACCACCACTGCAAATTACAACATTAATAGTACTTTCTAAGAGAAAACCCACTGGTCAGGGACTTAGGAACTCAGGTTGACAGTAACCTCAACTTTGATCACCATATATCTATAATGGTGAAAAAATCCTTTTATGTGGCAGAACGTATAAGTAATGACATGACATCTGCACCCTTCAGCATGTACCTGACCAGGCATTTGTAACAATTGGAGAAACCACAGAGATGCCTCACTAAAAGAATACAGGGTGTTAGTAACATGTCCTATAATGACCACCTCAAAGACCTATCTCCTACACTGTACTGAGGAGCGATCCCTAACCCATGAGATGTTCTCCAATCCATCCCCAATGGATCTGCTACACATTTGTGAAACAAACAGCACTAGAATTATTATCTTATCTAAAGATCTTAATCCCATCTGTGACATAATAAAACATATAGGAGGGAACGGGTACGTATTTCAGAGATTACCATACCTCTCAACCTCTTAGAGTAAGAAATCTGAACAAAGCCATACATAAAGGGGGGACAAAGGCCCAAAAATAGGGACACTATTTAAATATTGCTCCTACAGACTTAGAAAGTAGATAGAATAACAGGTTTTGCATTAGCATGAATTTTCTGAAGGGTATGAAGTCTGAAACTCAAATGTCTGTCATTGTTTTCTGACTTACATCTTCAATAATTTGTCAAAGATTTGCTAGAAAAACACTACTTTATGAAAAATGGACCAAAACTATGAGGCAAAAATCTGAACATTTTGCAAAAATCTGTACATTTGAGAGGTATGGAGATTACCCCTTTGTCAGATGAGTCAACAGAACTTATGGAAACTGTCACTGACTATACCCCTCTCAAGTGGCAGTGTCAAAGCAAGGAGAAGAATAACAGAGCCATATACTGCGGTGGTGGTACTGCGGTAGCGTTGTCGCCTCACAATAAGATGCTGTCCGGTTCGATTCTCAGCTAAAGCATCTTCTGCGTGGAGACATGAGTGAATGGGCGTACCTTCCTTGAAGGTTGTGCGTCAAGGCTGGTAACTCGGCACGTAAAAATCAACTACCAATCATTAGCGGACCGGAGTTCCGCTGTGGCGACCCCTAACCGGGAAAAGCCGAAAGACGCACACAGACTGGTTTTTGAGTTTCCAACCATTATCATTTCTCTGTTGAACACAGACCTTATGTGAAGCACAGAAATGCAGATGGTCTGTCTCAGCTACTTGTTCCGGCTTTGCAGTTCTCTCACTCTTCCCAGTATCTGAACAGGGGTGGGGGTTTGGAAGAAAGTGTAACAGGAGAACAGGATCTGACTTCTACCAGTCATGGCTCGTTCTTTTGAATTTCATATACTATTATTGGTTTTGTCATGTTCTGCGGCACTACAAAGTAACACCATTAAGTACTGTAATGCAGTATGATTCAGACGTATCAGGACTCTAAAAGACAGTTTCCTTTTTTGAGGGGCTACCAGCTCTTATAACAGCCTGCATCTGCAAAATGTCAGCAATTACAGTTATACCTTTGCACCTTCATCTTTTGTTAGATAAGTAAAAGTCAGAATAGCTCAAACTGTACCTCCCTTCATAAACTCAAATTCATCTTTGAATATGAACTACAGAAAGCATTTCTGAGGCTTGTACTGGACAGAGGGCCTTGCTATTCCTGTAATCGGACAATATGTTTATTAAAAGTTCAGCGTTTTGTCACAGAAGGAAGGCCTGAATAAGTTGTGTCAGAAGGCAGTGAGAGGAAAACAACTCACTACTCAAAGATTTTGAGATGTTTTTTCTTTCAAGTATGTCTTGTATGAATGCATGCATCAGAAATGTGGTGACATTTATATGTAGAGGGTAATACTGCCATCTTGTGGTTAACTCATTCCTAACAGCCTGGTTGTTCAGTATGGCTTAAAAGATTTTGCTCGTGTACTTTTGCCCCTGATTTCCAGACAAACTCCTAGCTCGCTTCTGCAGAGAGGCACTTGTGTCTTGTAGATTTACACTTAACAACTGAATAAAAGAAATGAAACTAATATAAGGAGCCAAGGAAAGAGGAAAAACTTGATTCATTGTCAGTGCCTCAACAAGCAGTATACAGACCTTTGCTACTGGAAGCTCATAAGGCTGTGGGTTCTATTCCCACCCCAGCTGCATAGATTAATTTCCAATACTGCAAGTACAGTGCAGCATAAGAGGGTATTGCACTCCTGAGTGTGCCATCCTTCGGATGATATGTTAAACCAATGCTCAATCAGCTTGAGTTACTGGTGGCTTCTATTGAAAAGAGTAGGGCTAGTTCCCCTGGTACCCTAACCAAATTTCTGTTCATCAGCATGAATACCACCTCTGGTAACCCCTGAAAAGTGACTTTTGACTTAATGGAACATAGCACTGTACTTGAAACTCCACAAAGGTTAACTGGAACAGACTAGAGATTCTCAGTCAGTGGCAGAGATGCTTTTTTTCTCTCCTACCAGGGACACTTACAGAGGCAATAGAAAGCTTCCAGCGCATCTGATAGTCATATGATCAGCTCATGTCCATTTATAAGCATCAAATATCAAATTTCCAACCCAGATAAAAAAACAAACAAAAACAAAAAAAAAAAACACAAAAACAACTGTATTATCTACTCAGGCATGGACATGATAAGTACATCTGGAAAGATGTTCCAGATGGTATGTATGCCAGTCAGTGTCATAGAGCTAAAATGTATTTGCTATTAGCAACATACACAAAAAAAAAAAAGAAAAGAAAAAAAAAAGATGAAAAACAAAATAAATGGTTGCATTTGTAAAGGGTCTTCACCAGGGAACATAACATTTTTTCACTGAATAAGTAGTATGAGTACTTAAGGCACTAAAGGGTAAATTTTATCAGACGATACTGAACAGGAAAGATGGGTCAGGAAGCTGGGTACAGGACCAGTTGATCAAATAAACCTGATTTATTTTTCCATTCCATCTTCCGTCCATCCATATTCAACATCTATTTCTAAAGTGCTTGTCCTGATGAATGTCATTGTGGTTGCAAGCTGAGCAGAGTAGACCAGGTTTCCCTCGTCACAGTAATGGCTTTTGTCTAGTCCTGTGGGATACCAAGACGTTCCTAGGAAAGTTGAAAGATAATTCTTCCAATGTGCCCTGGGCCTGGCTTGTGTTCTCCTTCCAATAGTCACTCATGGGACCCTTCCTATGGAGGTGCCTGGAGGGCCTTCTCACAAGTTGCCTGGATCACCCTAACTGATTCCTCTCAACATGGAGGAGCAGTGATAGTGGCTGTTATCAGGATCCCCTCAGATTACCAGGCCCCTCAGTCCATTACAGATATTGAGCTCATGTATCCTGTGAAGGAATCTCAGTTCTGCTGCATGTGCCCATGAGCTCGCTGGGAGTCACAGGCATAACCCACTGGAAACATGGTAGGTCAGTGGAAAGATCTTTGCTTAACAGCTCCAGTGTTCAGTCCTGAATTCTGGCCACTGCTTTTGTGGACATTTTGACCGTTTTTTTCCATGTCTGTGTGAGCTTTCTCTACACTCGCACAGATACACACACACACACACACACACACACACACACACACACACACACACACACACACACACACACACACACACACACACACACACACACACACACACGCACACACACACACACACACACACAGACACACACGCACACACGCACGCACATACACACACACACACACACACACACACACACACACACACACACACACACACACACACACACACACCAGTACATTGCATAGTAGTTATTACCAGACCCACACACACTACATATTGCACCGTCTACAGCTCTGCATGATATTGGCAATTCCAAACCACTGTGTTTCTGTAAGAATGGTAGCTTGCCTGCTTATTGGTCTGTTTTCACTATAACAAGCTTCAGGACATCTCTTTCGCTTTCATTGGCTCTACATTTGAGCCAATTAAAGAGAATAAATGGCAGCTGTCCTACATTAAAAATGAGCAATGCAGCAGAATTTTTTTTTGGCTAACATTTATGGGCCTCCCTGCCAGCACCAGCCTCTAGGCACCTGCCTAGGTTGCCTTGAGCTGATCTGGCTGTGTTTTTCCACATTTCAAAGTCTGATAGTATAACTGGCACTTGTGCAAGTTATCACTCAGCACTGTACAAATCCATCCATACATCCACAAACTCTTTTCCTATTTTTGTACATGGGGTCTGGGTGTCACTTCAACATGATGACCGACAATATGTTATAAAACCATTTTCTTGATATATGGCAAAATGTCTGATGTACAGCATAAGCTGACCATGCACCACTCTGTATAGCTCTCAAGTAACATTGCATACATCAGGTATTATGTCTGCATATTTTGCATGTTTATGAAGTCGATGTTGTGGCTCATAATTGTGGACTAGATGCCACCTTTTTTCCTGCACAGCCATATACCATGCATGAGCCTGACACAAGGGCTGCCATACTAGTGCCATCAGCTGGCCACCATCACTGTTGTAACTGGTGGGATGAATGATAGACGGAGCTGCACTGTAACTGTCAGTGATTGGCTGTGGCAGTTGTGCAGCAGACCAGTGCATGACCATTATGTGCACAATGCAGCATGTGTGATTGTGATGTTTGTTCATGGTGCAAGAGTTTATGTAAGGGGTAGAAGGGTGTGCCTGTTATAGGGATAGCATGCCTTAGACTGAGGGCACGCTATAGACAGAGCACTCCTTAGACTGAGGGCATGTTGTAAGGACAACATGCCTTAAACTGAGGGCATGTTGGACAGCATGACTTAGACTGAGGGCACATTGCAGGGAGAGCATACTTTAGACTGAGGGTACATTGTAAGGATAGCACACCTTAGACTGAGGGCACTTTGTAGGGAGACCATACCTTAGACTGAGGAGTGGACATATGGAAGTGGCCAGAATGGGTTGTATAGCCTGTAGAAGAAGTATGTGTGTCCTGGTTAGAGAATAGTGAATGCAGATTCACCTAACATACAGGTTACTTCCTCTTGACAGTTTGAGGACTATTTGCAAGTAACGCATTACTGATTTAAATATTTTTTTCTTATTTTTTGTCAATGTATTTTTTTTCTTAGTTTTCTGCACAGCTTTCCGATAATAACCCTCTAGTTGTACGTTACTACACAAAGAATGACAGGTCAGTCACTTCCATGAAGGACTGAGGTGTCCTGCAGCAGGCACTAGGTAGGTTTACAACTGAAGAGTGGTCATCAGCCGTGTCTGTTGGGGGTCAATTGCTGTTAGGTGTAGCATTTTAGTACCCTTATTCTGTGATGTTCCCAATGATTATAATTTACCAACCTACGTAAATACAAATCGTTGTACAGATGTTTCTCATGCAGTAATTGACTCAGTCATATAATATGCAAGATATAAATTAATGATGTCTAGTAATATAAATATACACAGTTAATGTGCTGCCACAGGTGAGGGATACTGTAAGCTGCATGGAACATAAAACCACATAGGAACTTTTGTGTAGGGTGTCACGGTTCCCACATGTTATAGGTTTATAGGTTCATAGGGCGCTGCTAGAGGTGACAGACAAGTTAAGCTTTTTAAACTGAGGTACTTCAGTTCCTATGGTACATACTACTAATTTCACCCATTTCCATAGGGGACAGGGGAGCTAGGCCTGGGGTAAATTTGCACGTTCCTGTACAATCATCTTAGTTAGTTTGAAGATATTGAGGGACATGATTTACTTTACAAAACGGTATGAGTTTGATCCAAATACAGGAAAGTCTACGTGAGATGTTCACAGGTAGTTTCTAGGTTGTTGATCAGTAGACCATTTGCAGTCTGACCAATGAGCCCATCAAGTTACCAAAATGTGAATTAATACCAGACCCTGACTTCGTTTTGGCCCCTTTCAATAAGGGCTAGAGGGGTTAGACAGGCACCGTACTTATGATTGCCCATCCAGTCATTCAGGTAATGCTTAAAAAAGACATGGGGCTTCTCTACTTTACTCTTTACTTCTACAGTGGCTACTCTACTTTACTTCTACAGTGGCTACTCTACTTTACTTCTACAGTGGCTACTCTACTTTACCTCTACAGGGCTACTCTACATTACCTCTACAGGGGCTACTCTACATTACCTCTACAGGGGCTACTCTACATTACCTCTACAGGGGCTACTCTACTTTACCTCTACAGGGCTACTCTACATTACCTCTATAGCGGCTACTCTACTTTACCTCTACAGTGGCTACTCTACTTTACCTCTACAGGGGCTACTCTACTTTACCTCTACAGGGGCTACTCTACTTTACCTCTACAGGGCTACTCTACATTACCTCTATAGCGGCTACTCTACTTTACCTCTACAGTGGCTACTCTACTTTACCTCTACAGGGGCTACTCTACTTTACCTCTTACAGGGGATACTCTACTTTACTTCTTACAGGGGCTACTCTGCTTTACCTGTACAGGGGCTACTCTGCTTTACCTGTACAGGGGCTACTCTACTTTACCTCTACATGGAATCTTCCTTAAAAGAGGAATTCTCAGCAAAAGATATCTGTACCTTGAACAGGTCCTAGTTGTGTTTCACCGGTAGTTTAAGACCCCTTACTGGGTATTTTAGAGAGGTATTAGTTTTGCAGATGTGTAGGAGGTTAGATAGGAATGGATCTTTTAAGGTTCTGTCGGCAAGGTGGAGACCTTCTCCCAGTATTCAACAGGAAACAGCAAAAACTAAGCTCTTTAAGAGCATCTCACGGAGGACATGTCCTTGATTTTTTTGTAAGGAAACACTGCAGTCTCTCAAGTTGGGTCATATGCCTAGGCATGTACAATTAATGCTTTTTAAACTGAGGTGCTTCAGTTCCTATGGTACACCCTACTAGTTAGGGGACATTATATTCTGTTACTGGTTTGATAAGGAAGGGGTAGAGGGGGAAAAATGACTTCCTTTGGATCTGGAAGATATGTCACCATGATCAGTCTAGCTACATGAAAGGTTTTCCTAATACTAGTGATCACATAGTGGTCAAACGATAGTTCATTGTCAATGAAGATGCTGAAATCCCAGATGAACAAGTCAATTTTTAGGGGGGCTGCCTTCTATGTGATAAGAAGATGAGTGACCAGGTTTGCCAAAGGATATAACACTACATTTTTTGGCATTTAGTTTGAGGCAGTAGTCCAAACACAACTTGTTAGCAAGAGTTAGACATCCCATGGAGAATATGTAAGTCATCAGGGGTATTTATAACAGCTGCAAGTTTGCAGTTGTTACAATGTTTGTCAGCCATAGGCCTTTGGTGTCTGCTTTAACTTCAGGGAAGCAGATGCCAAAGACAAGTGGTCCCATTATAGATTCCCAAGGGACACCACTGATGACCACTCTTTTAGTTGAGAGTATGTCTATGACACTAACAGAGAGGGTTCTGTTGGTGAGCCAGTTTGCTATCCAGCAGGTAACATAGGGGGTTATATTTAATTGGATTCGCTTATTAGTGATGTCCAAGTGTGGAATGGTATCAAAGGATTTGGTTAAGTCTAGGTACTCAATATAAATGTCCAGCAGGTTAAACAGGCAGGATCTGCCTTTAGCAATCCCAAACTGGTTTGTGCCCAGGGTTTAAAGACTGCCTCTGTCCTTGTTTAGGAGGGCCATAATGATGCGCTGCATTGTTTTATGGATAAATCTGCCCAGGTTAGTAGTGGGTCTCCCTTTGTAGAGCAGAATGACTAAAACAGTTCTTCATAATTCTGGCATGAATCCAATGGAGAGGCTGAGATGAAATAGACATCATAAGGAGCCAGTCAGGCAGCATGTGGTGCTGACAAGAAGTCAACCTGGTCCACTGTCAGGGTCCATGGAGCCAGTGTTCTCAGACTTGGAGAGGGGGATTCAGACTTTCTCAGGGGTGACTTGTGGGAGTGGCACAGGCATGCTACTATGCTATGAGTAATTTGAGGGAGTTTGAGAGTAAAGTTTGCAATGAATTTGTCCACTACTATGCTGGAAAAAGCCCTCAGGGGATTATGTGATGTCATTTTGTATTAATTCAGAGCATTGCTGGTCATTATTTCTCAGGTTCCTGACTTAGTTAAAGAAGGGTTTATGGTTATCCTTAGCATGGGTTGTGATTTGCAATTCATGCTTGTTCAGGATTTGATTTTTTTGTTAAGTTCATTGTTGATTACTTTGAGCTCTTCTCTAGCTGGGGGGTTTTACGTTTGCTTTTACAGGCCAGGGTTTTCTTCCTCTTATTGTTTAGTGTGCTGATACTGGTGTTCCATCAAATGCATTTTGTAGATCAGTGTGTGTGTATGCAGCTTTAAGAAGCTATCCAGGGGCTTTTACAAGTGTATAAATGCTGAGCACATGCAAGTCTGACTGCCATTTTTTGTAGTAAGCTGTTGAGACGGTAAGCATGTATACATGAGAGTCTGTCTGTTAACCAGTTTGTTTATATTTTATGATGCTGCTTTCCATCCTGATGTGTTTCTATATATTAAAGCCTCTAAATGAAATACCCCACCTGCTTGTCATCTGTGTTAGAGAGGGACAAGCAACATGGTGTCAGTAGCTGCATGTCTAAAGGGGCATGAGGTTAGAATAAAAATGGCCAAAATGATTTGTTATCAAAAAGAGTTCCTACTTCTTCCACTTAAGTCCAAGAGGCACCCAGTTGGCACTGGAGGAATATAAAGGAGTGAATCATCCCTACTGCATGCATAATTCGGAAAACAGGTCAGAAATGAATTTCATATATTAAAACTTGCTCAAAACTATCTCTTCTTCGCAAAATATGAAACAAGCCATACAGAACGCCCTAAATTGTTTGTGTCTTTCGGCTTTTCCCGGTAAGGGGTCGCCACAGCGGAACTCCGGTCCACTAATGATTGGAAGTAGATTTTTTAGGTGCCGAGTTTGCCAGCCCTGACACATAAACTTCAACGAAGGTATGCCCATTCATGCATGTCTCCACATAGAAGACGCTCTAGCTGAGAATCGAATGGCACAACTTCTTGCTGTGAGGCGACAACGCTACCGCAGCACCACCAAGAACACCCTAAATGATATTCAAATAAACCGGTGTGTAATATTGATAAAAATATTCAAATTACTACGTAAAATATTTGAAATATGGTCCAAATTGCATAAAACAAATAAAATAAGAGGAAACTACTGCATTTTCACCAAGCACATATTTTTTGTATTAATTAAAGATATCCAAATTATCAGAAGTGTATAAAGTGTTTGCATGTTTGTGTTTGTCTAACAGGCATTCTGAGCCTGTGAATAATTTATGTGACAGACTTTCTGAACTTGATCAGAACTTATTGAAAATAAGAAAACTCCAAACTACAGAGTATTTTAGAGAATACCTGAGAAGGAAAATTGTGCCTAAAGGTTTATGCTTGTGGTGTTACCCTACTGGCCTTATACCAGATTCTTCATTTCATAAAGAACTCATACGTATGTTTGATAGGCACGGGTTCGAATATTTAGAACTAGTGATCAAAAACAATAATGAACTGATAGATTTACTGATAAAAGATACCTTGGTATTGGATGAACGTATTACCTGTGATACTACCTTTACCATTAATCAGTGTGAATATCAACGCATTTTGCATACTATAGATGAACACGTTTTGACTATTACACAAAGGAAAATGAAAAAAAATTACTAGAGAGGAAAATGAATACCAGAATAATTCTGCTTACCCTCCCCATCCCAAGTATGGATCCAAGAGCCTGTTTTTAATAGGGGCACTGTCTCTAATGACGAGAAAGTGATTCTTTAGATCCAGCGCACTTTCCCCCTCTCAGACATTCAGAACACCTGAGGAATCAACACCACCAGATGCAGTTAAATTGGAACAATTCATACCAGCAGACTGGGCACCAATCAATGAGGGGTCGTTCGAACTTCTCAAGTGGGAACATGAGGGGGTCCAAGACAGGGAGGAGATAAACCAGTTATTACAACAAAATAATGACATTTCTTTCTTATTACCTCCGGTTAGAATTGGACTGAACTCTGAGCAAGACTTTAAAGACTATAATTTTTAATCTATGGACATTGATACTGAAATATGTGATCTTTTATCAAAAGGTATGACTTTTGTTCCCACTAAACAATGTGATCTGGTACAATTGTTGTTAGATTTAAAATTGCATGTAAGAAAATTGAATTTAAAACCACTACTTCAAGAAGAAGTTATGCTGAACAACACTTTGCATATTTCAAGTACATACAACCCTCCCCTCCACTCCTCTTTTGAAGTTTTTGAACAGTTATGTGAGCTAGACTTTAGAAATATGTGTAAGAATAGGAGAACTACTTATTATAATAATTTGTCTAAAGAAGAGAGGTTTAATTTTGAACTAATTAAGAACAATTCTGGTATCAGATTGATGAAACCAGACAAGGGGGGGGGGGTAGTTTTGATGAATACAAATTAAGGAAATATTACAAACTAGGACTTATGAACCTTGTTCATTAAATTAAGTCAACACAGCATATGTTAGGGTGAGAAGTTTCTTACAAGATTTGTTTACTGATGGGCTGGTTTATATGGAAAAATATAATTATTATTATTTTTTAATTTATTTAATTGCTGGAACCTGTGTTCTGAGAGACTGCCTTCCAGACTATCTGCAAATATACAGAGCTGAGTATATATTTTTTGGTTATAGAGTTTAATTGTTGCTTAGATCTCTGTTGAAGCTGCTGTCTCCCTGTTCTGAGAGATTGATCTGCAAATATACAGAGCTGAGTATATTTTTTTGGTTTTAGAGTTTGTACTGTTAGTTGTTGCTTAGATCTCGGTTGAAATTGTTTTTCCCACCCCCCCCCCCTTATTTTCTGCTGTGTCTTCAGTTGGTATAACTGCTTTTTACAGCTTGTGTTTTATCTAACTCAAGGATCACTTGCATAAAATTTGACCTGTTAGTAACAGCCTGCATTTAATTGCTGGAACCTGTGTTCTGAGAGACTGCCTCCAGACTATCTGCAAATATACAGAGCTGAGTATATTTTTTTGGTTTTAGAGTTTGTACTGTTAGTTGTTGCTTAGATCTCTGTTTTGTCCACCCACCCTCCCTATTTTTGGTTTGTAGTTTAAATTTGGTGGCTTTTGCAGTTGCCCACCCCACTGTAGATTTGATCTAGGACACTCCCCCAGTCCCATCTCTTTACCACATTCCACCTAATAAACTCTTTCTGCACTTGCTTTTAGTCCTTTTTAATTTAATTGCATTTTTTAAACTGTGTTTAATCTAATATTGCTACATACTCAAGTGTGCTAGCTTGCACTGCATGTGAATTGTTTTTACTACTGTTTTTGCTACTTTTCTGTAAAAAAAAAAACAAACAAAAAAAAAACTGTAAGCCTGTTTCCTACCTTTCCTGTAACTTGTGTTCCAGATACAGATTTGCTGTATCCAGGACTGTATGTAAGATTCTGAGCTCCCCCCAAGCCTTTCTGTGTTGCAGGGAAGCCTTCTAGGTTATCAGTGGGAGTGGTAAGCACTAGGTAACCTGTCTACCACATAAGGAGTGGTTCTGGCCCAGAAATTGTAGTTATTGGCTGTTTGGGCAATCTCTTCCATCTCTCTCAACTTTCTGATTTGAAAGCCTACATTTGCACTTGTTTCTGTCTTGTAACTCGTCTAGTGCAGATGCAGATTCTTAGTTTTAGCACTTAAATTTGCTTATTCATGCTCAGCACTTGTTCAGAACTTGTAAGCACTAAATAAGCTACTAATTACTACAGCACTCAACCTTCCTCATTACCTAGAGGAAACCAGTTTTTGTACTTACTTTTCTCACTTGCTTAAAGAAAAACAGCTCTTGTACTCACTTTCCTCACTTATCTAGAGGAAAATAGTTTTTCATTCAGTTATGTCCAAGGGTCAGCTCCCACTGTTCTCTCCTGTCTATTTTATGAATCTGGGCATATTGAGGCAATGTAGAAATTGCCTCATGTACACAGACAACCCTCTCCTCCTACCACCCAACACTACAACCTGTGAGAGATGCACTTATCTAGCCAAACTGGAGGTAAAGCTCTCTCCAACCAAGACTGAACTTGAGAGTCATGAGGAGAAGGTAAACATTTGCATCACACCACACTCATCACATAGTCTCACTAAATCTACACCACCAAAATCCACACATACTAACACAAAAACATTCACGGAGGCTTTCAATACTAATCTGTCTAAGCAACAGAGACCTCCAAAGCAGAAATGCAAGCAACCTCCATCCCCCAACACAACCCAAATGACACATAGCCCACAGACTCAGTGTACCACTCAACCACAGCCAATAAGGCAAAACAATGTACCCAACACACTAGTCATAGGTGACTCTATAGTCAGGCACACTGATATCCCACTCACCAGATTAAACAAGGAGAAGGTTACTGTCAGCTGCCTGTCGAGTGCCAGGATCTGCCACATAACCCATGCACTCAGGTCACTCCACAACAAGTACAAATATGACTCTGTCATTGTCCATGTTGGTGTGAATGACCTGAGACGTACCTCCCTGGACTACATGAAAAGAGACATGGAAGAGTTCTCTGATCTTGTAGCCCAGGCAGATATGACCCTAGCCCTGAGTAGCATTCTGCCATTGCCCCGAATGATACCACAGTACAAGGACAAAATGATTGACTTCAACAATTGGCTAAGCTTCTGGTGTCATTCTAAGAGGATCCAGTATCTGTCTGCTTGGGATGCTTTGCCACAGATGGCCTGCACCTGTCACCCCTGGGATTCCGGATACTGGCTAAGGCTCTTGCTGCCCCTATAGTGCGTTTTTTAGGTTCATAGGTAGGTACTAGGCTATTGGCCCTAAGGCCTATATAAGCCTAGCCAAATGGTACCCTGGCTTTTGCCACCCAAGAAAATTATTTTCCTGTGCCCCTGTCAAGCAGAGCCACAGAAGTGATCCACGGGGTGAATTTCCTATCTCCTATCCAATCATCAAGATTTTTCTTGAAGAGTGCTAATGAGGAGCTTTGTTTGATATAGATAGGTAGTTTGTTCCAGAGTATGGGAAGTCTCTGAGATAGGAATCTATCCCTCCAGCATGTTCTGTTTATTGTGGTGACAAGGTTTAGGTCCCTAGAGCATGTATCTCTGAGGGATTGGGATTTCTTTACGTGGAGCAGGTCCAACAGCTCTGGGTTTGACATAGCTTTGTATGTTAGGTAGAGATTGCCTCTGAGTAGGTGATATGTGACAGAGTAAAGCTGGAGTTTTTTGAGACGGTCTACGTAGGGCATCTGTTTGAGGCTGGTAATCCTCTTTGTGAGGTATTTCTGTGGCCTTTCCAGTTGTTGTAGATGTCTTGTGAGGTACATACCAAAAGGGGCATTGTACTCTATAATGGGTCTAATGAGTGATGAGTAGAGGGGAACAATGACCTCTTTTTTCCTGGATGAGAAACCTTTTGTGATGAGGTGTGCCATGTAGAAGGATTTCCTGACAACTGCGCGATGTGATTATCAAAGGAGTGACTACTGTCCACCTGTGTCCCAAGGTCTCTTATCACACTTTCGGTGTTAAGTAGAGTACTGCCTATGTGGTAGTTCATGGGTACAGAGTTTTTACCAAAAGGGATGACAATGCACTTTTTGGCATTGAGTTTGAGGCCATGGCTTTGACACCAGGCATCTGTCTCAGTGAAGCCCATTTGTAGGATGTCCACATCGTTAGGAGATTTGATTATGGCTCCTAGTTTGCAGTCATCTGCGAACTTTGTTAGCCAAAGTCCTTCTGTGTTAGCCTGTACTTCAGAGAAGTAGATACAAAACAGGAGAGGACCTAGGACTGAACCCTGTGGTACTCCACTTGTCACGGGTCTGAAGTTGGATTTAGAGTCTGCAACTTTCACAGTGTGGATTCGATCAGTGAGCCAGTTGGCAACCCATCTTGTGACATAGGGATTTATACCTAGTTTAGTGAGTTTGTCTATAATTCCAGACTGGGGGATGGTGTCAAAAGCCTTGGCGAGATCTAGATAGGCTGTGTGTACCACCTTACCCTCATCTACAGCTTTGGTGACCGCTTCAAAGAAGTCTATCAGGTTTAGGAGACATGATCTGCCTTTTACAAACCCGAACTTGGTAAGGTCCAGAGTTTGGAGATTACCAATGTCATTGTTTATAAGTTCCATGATGATACGCTCCATAGCCTTGCAGACCAGGCTCGTCAAGCTAATGGGGTGGTAGTTCCCGGGGTCTGTGGTGGCTCCCCCTTTGTGGAGTGGGATAACTGTTGCTGTGTGCCATTCAGTGGGCACAAAGCATGAGGTGAGGCTATGATTGAACATGGTACTTAGGTGGGGTGCCATTTCATTCTGTAGTTCATGTAGAATGCGGCCTGGGATGTTGTCAGGTCCCATGGATGCTGTGCTTGTGGCTTTGGAGAGTGTGTTTTTTACCTGTGCAGCCATGATTACAGGTACTTTGCATTCTTCCGGTATAAAGATGGGCCATTTAAGGGATGAGAGAGGGGTAAAGTTAGCACTGAACCTATCTGCCAGGATGTTGGTAATATCAGTTGGTTCTGTATATTTAGTAACAAACAAATGTAGGCAGAAAACAATTTAATATATCACAGCAAAGCTTTCGGGTGAAACCTTTCTTCAATACTAACAATCATTAAAACAAAAGCAGCTTGCTTTAAATAGGAGCAAAAAACAGTCACATGATAGCAGCCAAAATCACATGACTGACAAACACAATATAATATAACATATATACAAAATGCAAAAATATTTAAAATATTTAAAATAGCTTAACACGCTGAATTTTACTTAAAACAGGCTTTAGGCTAACAGTAGAATTTAATCCAGGTGAGGAATCCGCTGCTAGTCTTAAAATCCATTCATATTCCTTAATATCTAAAACATTATTAATATCACCACCCCTACTATGAGGTTTAACTAAATCTAGGCATCTAAATTTAAAGCAATGCGTATTCCCATGTGTTTTAATATGCTTGAAAAGAGCATTATTCTCAACCTCCCTTCTAACCTCTGACTTATGCTCAATTATTCTGTCTTTAAGTTTACGTGTGGTCTTGCCCACATATAATGCTGAACAGGCATTACAAGTAGCCAAATACACCACATTTACACTGTTACAGAATGCTACTGATTTAAAGTAAAACTCTTTTAAAGTAACAGGATGAATAAATGCATAATTAGGGGTAGCAGCAATGTCTATACAACAAGAACAACTCATACATTTAAAAGTACCAATATGATCAGAGAAAGCATTCAGCTTTAAGCCAAGATTAAAATCTTTATAACATAATAAGCTTTTAATACTTCTCATATCCTATATTGTTTATCTACAAAAGCGATTGTACCCCTTATTATTGGAGTGTCCTAATATCTTAAAGGACACAGGTGATTTTTTAAGCAAACTTTCAATTTGGTATAACAGTCTACGTAACAAATTCGATTCAGGCTATTTATTTGTAACCTTAGAAATAAATTCTCTTTTTACTGTCATACCAAATGAGTATGGCATTGAGGCTATCAGGCAGTTTCTGAGTAAGAAAATAGATATACCTACAGGTGATGTTCAAAATATATGTGCATTATTAGACTTAGTTCTGAGCAACAATGTATTTATGTTTATAAAAATATTTTTGCATTTTGTATATATGTTATGTTATATTATATTGTGTTTGTCGGTCATGTGATTTTGGCTGCTATCATGTGACTGTTTTTTTGCTCCTATTTAAAGCAAGCTGCTTTTGTTTTAATGATTGTTAGTATTGAAGAAGGGTTTCACCCGAAAGCTTTGCTGTGATATATTAAATTGTTTTCTGCCTACGTTTGTTTGTTTCTTTGGTATTCCTGCATTCCAGTCTATATATTTAGTGCCATTGTGCTGTAACTCAGAGCAGATCTGAGTGTTGCCATTGAGATTCTTGACATAGCTATCGAATGCTTTGTGATTGTCTTTAACAGGAACAGGCAAGCAAAAACTGAGAGTAATGCTATTCAATGCTAGAAGTCTAAATCTCAAAATGCACTCACTTGAGGCACTCCTTAAAATGGAGAACATCGATATCTGTGCAGTGACTGAGACCTGGTTCAAAGCTCCAGAGAGCACCCCTGCACTACCAGGCTATAAGTCATACCACACTTTTCGGCCATGTAACCTGGACCAAAACACCAAAGGCGAAGGTGTGCTCATAGTCATTAAGGATATCCACACCTCCAGGCTAGTTGCTCAGCATAATGCATCCGAGGTTATCCAAGTCCAACTAACTCTGGGAAAAACTGCAATCCAAATTGTAGCTTGCTACAGATCCCCCACCATGCCCCAGGATTCCCACTCCTCTTTTCTTGATGTACTGGAAAATATTAGGGTTCAACCAAACACCTTAATAATGGGCGATTTCAACTACCCCACCATTAACTGGGAAAACTACTCATGTACCAACTCCTTAGCTCAACGCTTTCTAGAATTCATAAACTCCAATACCCTGAATCAACTTATCCACACCCCCACCAGAGGCAACAATATCCTAGACCTAGTCATTACTAACATGAGTGACCGGTGTTCCACACCTGAAGTCAACTCCTTGTTGGTCTGATCCGACCATAAGCTAATCACCCTTGATATCCACATCCTGCCCCCACCCCCCATTATGGAAACCATGGTAAAAAATTTCTCCAAAGCCAACTTTATGCTTCTTAAGACAGAAGTGGTGAACTTCATGACACCCACGCAGATGGAAAATACAGTTACAACTGCTGAATCCTACACAAATGCACTCTATAAGCACTTACACAAGTGCATGGATCATGCTATCCCAAAGAGAACCAAGATGCTATCCTCCAAAAAAAGGAAGCCAATCTGGTGGTCCCCTGCCATAAAGAAACTGTACAACAGAAGGAAGAAACTGTTGCAAAAGAGAGTAAAATCCCATGAGTGGAGGAGCTCCCTGGTCAGCTTCAATAAGAAGCTGAGATCCCCTATAAGATCATCCAAAGCTAGCTATGAAAACAAAATAGCCACTAATTCTAAGGACAACCACAAAGCATTCTATAGCTAATTAAATAATCTCAATGGCAACACCTAGATCTGCTCTGAGTTACAGCACAAAGGCATAAAAATTACAGAACCAGCTGATATTGCCAACATCCTGGCAGATAGGTTCAGTGTTAACTTTACCCCCCCTCACCCCCTAAAGGGCCCATATCTATACAGGAAGAATGCAGAGTGCCTGTAATCACAGCTACACAGGTAAAAGCTGCACTCTCTAATGCCAAAAACACAGCATCCATGGGACCGAACAACATCCCAGGCTGCGTTTTACATGAACTTCAGAACGAACTGGCTCCCCACTTAAGCGCCATATTCAATAACAGCCTCACATCAGGCTTTGTGTCCACTGAATGTCACACAGCAACAGTTATCTCACTCCACAAAGGGGGAGCCACCACTGATCCCGGGAACTATCGACCTATTAGCCTGATGAGCCTGGTATGCAAGGCCATGGAACATATCATCATGGAACTCATAAACAAAGACATTGGTAACCTCCAAACTCTGGATCCCACCCTGTTCAGTTTTGTGAAAGGCAGATCATGCCTCCTGAACCTGATCAACTTCTTTGAGGCAGTCACCAAAACTGTAGATGAGAGTAAGGTAGTTCACACAGCCTATGTTGACCTCTCCAAGGCTTTCGACACCATCCCCCATTCTGGAATTATAGCTAAACACACTAAACTAGGTATAAATCCCTACGTCACAAGATGGGTTGCCAACTGGCTTAGTGACAGAACCCACACTGTAAAAGTTGCAGACTCCAAATCTGACCTCAAAGCAGTGATAAATGGAGTACCACAGGGTTCCGTCCTGGGACCTCTCCTGTTTGGTATCTACTTCTCTGAAGTACACACTAACGCAGAAGGCCTCTGGCTAATGAAGTTTGCAGATGACTGCAAACTAGGAGCCATAGTCAAGTCCCCAAATGATGTGGACATCCTACAGAAGGTCCTCGCTTAGACAGATGCCTGGTGTCAGAGCCATGGCCTCAAGCTCAGTGCCAAAAAGTGCAGTGTCATCCCCTTTGGTAAAAACTCTGTACCCATGAGCTACCACATAGGCAGCAATCTACTTAACACCGAATGTGTGATAAGAGACCTTGGGACCCAGGTGGACAGTAGTCTCTCCTTTGATAGTCACATCGCCACAGTATTCAGGAAGTCCTTCTATGTGACACACCTCATCATAAAAGGGTTCTCATCCAGGAAAAAAGAGGTAATTGTTCCACTCTACTCGACACTCATTAGACCCATTATAGAGTACAATTCCCCTTTTGGAATGTACCTTACAAGACATCTGCAGCAGGTGGAAAGGCCACAGAAGTACCTCACAAAGAGGATTACTGGTCTCAAACAAATGCCCTACACTGACCGCCTAAAAAAACTCCAGTTTTACTCCGTAGTATATTGCCTACTCTGAAGTGATCTCAGCCTAACATATAAAGCTATGTCAAACCCAGAGCTGTTGGACATGCTACACCTAAAGAAATCCCAATCCCTCCAAGCTACATGCTCTAGGGACCTAAACCTTGTCACCATAATAAACAGGACATGCTGGAGGGATAGATTCCTGTCCCAGAGACTTCCCATACTCTGGAACAGGCTACCCATCTATGTCAAGCAAAGTTCTTCATTAGCACTCTTCAAGAAAAATCTTGATGAGTAGATGGGAAATAGGAAATACACTCCAGGGATCACTTCTGTGTCTCTGCTCAACAGAGGCACAGGAAAATAACTTTCTTGGGTGGCGTAAGCCAGGGAACCTTGTTGGCTAGTCTTACGTAGGCCTTGGGCCGATTGCCTAGTACCTACCTATGAACCTATGAACCTATTATTTAAGTGTCATATATCCAGTCACTCTATTTTTGGAGTCCCCAAAATTCAAAAGAACCTCACACAGCCACCTATGTGCCCTATAGTGGATGCCAGAGGGTCTATAACCTGCCCTCTAGCAAAATTCTTAGATTTTAAATTGAAGAGTATTGTTATGAGTGAACCACATATTTGTATCAATTCCTGGGATTTTTTGAAAAGGTTATACTCTGTTATTTATGACAGAGAATTAGTATTTATAACCATTGACGTTAGTAATTTATACACTCTGATCCCACATGATATAGGAATTGAATGGTTCTGCAAGTATTTAATATCTAAGGGTGTTACTCAAGATATGGTCACTACATATGAACAACTGTTAGATCTAGTATTAAAATATAATTTTATTATTTTTGACAAAGAATTTTATCACCAAATTGAGGGTGTTGCCATGGGCTCAGCCTGTGGTGACCTCTACGAGAACATTTTCTTGAATGGGAGAAGCGATTTTTATTTACATCAATATATTTTTCCCATTGTAGAGTAAACGTTCACTTTTTGGATGATATTTTAACTTGTGGAAAGGGCCTAGGGATTTAATAGAGAAATGTATTGAATTTATAAAAGTCTACTACTACCTTTTTAAAATGTACTCAAGTTGTCAATGACAATCAAATATCTTATCTGGATGTTCTGATCAAGAAAAACTATGCCAACAACAGTTTCTCCCCTCAGATCTTTAGAAAGACTACTTATTTGAACTTCTTCCTGCACTATATGAGCCATCACCCCTATCCACAAAAAAGAACTGTGGTTAAGGGGCAGTTCGTAAGGGCTGCTTGCATGTGTATGGAATGAAGTGCCTTCTTGGAAAAATGTGAAAATCTAATAGCAATGTTTACTGTGAAGGGTTACCCACATGAATTAATATATGAATTATGAAGGGAATCTGGAATTATTAAGAAGTTTGGTAACAAACCTGTAACAGTATATAAAAAAGGTTTCAACTTTAAAAATTGTTTTGAAAGGAGCTATGCATTCACAAAACAGGGGATTATGTCAAAATGTGGGGCTTGTGTATGTTGTAAGCATGTGGTAGAGGCAAGTGAAATTGTGATTAATAATTACAGCTTCCATATTATGGGTAGATACAACTGTAATTCAACCAAAGTGGTTTATGCAGCAGTATGCTCCGTTTGCCCTTGCTTTTATGTAGGCAAAATGGAGTGTATGTTGAAGCATAGACTGTCAGAACACCTAAGTGATATAAGATTAAAAAAAAAAACACAAATGCCCTTACTAGACACATTATACAACATCCAAATAATTATTTTAAGTTTATTGTTGTTGATACCTTACGTTTGTGTGAGCGAGGTGGAGCATGGCCAATACTACTAGAAAAATGGAGTTGACTTGGCAGCTAAGACTGAATGCTTGTTTTTGGCCAGGATTAAATGGCGCTGAATCAATAAAGTGTCTCCTTAAATTGAAAGCACTGAAGAGATAACTTTCAGTTAATTTGTATTCTAAAACTGTGTGGTAGTCACTTTGTATATTCAGTGGTTACCATTCATTCACATTTTAGGTGACATATCCCTTAGGGGGTGTGCCTTTGTGAGTTGTGTTATTGGACAGTGTATGGGGGAGTGTTCAGGAATAACATTTTATGATTGGTGGATCGATATATAAATATTTTACCTTGAAATGTTACTTTTGTGTGATGAAGTTCCTAATAATTTGACTCTGAACGAAAGTGCTTACGTTTTTTATGATGTTTGGAGAACAAACTTCTCAGCATTCAAAATAACCAAACGGAACCAAATGAAATAAATGCTGATCCCCTGTGTCTTGACACACTGATAAGAGCAAGGTCACAACAAAAGCAAGGAAGTGAAATATAAAAAACAGATATTGTATTTATTGTCCAAAGTTAAGCGCTTTCACTCTCTCAACTGCGAGCTTCATCAGAACTCCATACAAATGTAACAAATCCATTTAAACAACTCCATTTAAGCAACTTCTTTGGCGCCAAAAACAGCGCAAATTTAAAGTGGTATACACAGTACGCCACTACTGACATACAAATGAAGGCACTTAACAATATAAAGTACCACAATCTAAATATAAAATGAACATTAAAATATCATTAAAATAAAATGAAATAAATTTATACTCATGCTCCTATTAAATTGTCATGTTTTGACTATCATTCAAAAAATGATTAAATTCATTGATATGATCAGTAATTGTGTACATTATAACATCGACTTGATACTAATATAATCATTTAATCCTGGTTCATTAGAGGCGTCAGTGTATAACTGCCACCAAGTTTCTTTATAAGACAGTAGTCCTTTGTGATCACCCCCTCTGGGGTCCATAATAATACTGTCAATGATGGCAAATTTAAAATAATGTCCATCTCCACATTTTTTGACATGCCTATAAAGTGCATTATTGGCATCCTTAGTCCTTATACTGTATAAATGTGCATAGATGCGCTTATTAAATTTTCGTTCCGTTTTTCCTATATAGAATCCAGAACAGGCTGCACATTTTGCTAAATAAATTACCCATCTTGTGTTGCAATTGCCTTGTATGAATCTAATATTTGTCTTGTTTACATTCTCTAGTATTATATTTCTTCCTCTAGAATAACATGACATTGCTTGCACCTGCCACACTTTGTGGTATGTCTGTGAATCAAATGTTTAGAGATGGTACGTCTTTCTAGTATACTCTTAATGTTACGCCCCATTTTATTAACAAATATTGGCTGAGTACCCAGTATTTTTACTATGTCCTGGTCCACCTGAATAATGTTCCATCTACTGGTCATAATTTTTTAAATCTTACTAGTGTACGGACCAAATTCTAAGATGCATGCTCTCCCAAAGTCCGTATTCAAAGTATTATTGTTCTGACTACTCTGAATTTCATTATTATTGTTTCTATTGTAGTAGTTCTGACCTAATAAAGATGTATATTTTTTGCCCCGTTCCTTAACAGTAATTGTACAAATGTGTGTCATCATACTGGTGTCATAACCCCTGTCACCGAAGAGAGAGGTGATAAATGACACCTCTTCCAACATCTCTGAATAAGTGGAGGTCGTTCTAATAGCTCGTATAATCTGACCTCTAAAAATGTTAGTGAATAATTTCCTGGGATGGTTGCTTGAAAATTCCAAGTAACTGTTAGAGAAAGTATTTTTCCTATAAAACTTGGATTTAAAGCAACCATCACCCTTAGAAATATAAGTGTCTAGATATGGAAGACCTTCCTTATTGCTTGAATAAGTAAATTTAAGAAAGTCACTACTCGAGTTTAAAAAAAAAGCAATTGCTCTCCACTATTGATGCCAAAACCGGGTATTCTGCCTTAAGAAACTTGTATGTGTCCATAGTAATTCTTTGGTCTATACGAAATTCCTCTATATGTAAGTCAATGTGTCTGTATGCTATGTTTATTTCATTCAATGATACTATCTCATAGTTACCTGAATTATATAATAAATCATGAATAACTGTAGTGTATTCTGTACTGTCATATATAACAATACCTCCCCCTTTGTCAGGTTTCATAATTCAAATATTTTTGTAATTCCTTAGTTCTTGTAAGATCTTATATTAATCTTCAGGTAAATTGAGGTTTAATTTACAACCGTTGAGGTGATTCTGTAATAAGTATATTTGCCTAGACACTGATTTGTCATACACGGACACAATGGGATGCATAGGGGGCATAAAAGTACTTTTCTTTTTTAAAGTACTCTGTTCACACATGTTAGTTGAACTTCCTTCTATATTATTATTAAACAGAATAGCTAGATTTAATTTCCTTATGTATTTTTTAAACTCTTTAAGACTGTCAACAAGTCTAAATTTTGTTGTGAGTATGAATTTCATCCCTTTAGAAAATAACTTGAAATGGGAAATGTTTAATGGGAGATCTGTATAATTGTATACTTTAAAATTTTGATAAGAATTTACGATACCTTCTCTAATAATAAGTTCTCTTTGTGGAGTGCATGATGTACTTGTAGTGGCTTCTCCGCCAATAGAGTTACTCCTGACTTCACTAACATTACCTGTATCTGTAGCCATCTTTCCCTTAGTTGTCTCTAATTCACAGCCTAATATCTTAATTTCTTCAAATGGTTTCCTAGTTGTTTCTAACAATGTTTCTATTACCAATTTCTCTGATACTCTGTCTGGTGATGATGAGGTTTGTAATGCGGCTGTACATATGGTTCCTTGATTTTCCCTTCCCAATTTTTGTCCCTTTGAGGTCTCCTGTTGCCACCTTGGTCCAAAAAATGTGTTGCTCTGTCATCCTGCAAATTTTCATCATCATTTTCCTTAATTAAATGTATTCTTACTATTAAAATTAGCATTATAATTTCTACTGAGATGTACATCCATATTATTTCCCCAGTTGTAAGCCATATTTTTTGGTACTGTTGTATGTCCCTCCGAAGTTTGTTGTTCTTTCTTTGATGTGCTTTCTTAGTATTGTATTCTGCTATGTTGAATTGTTTCCTATACAATCTTTCCCACTGAGGAAATAATAAATCATCTTGTATCATGTCATTCATAATTTCTACTTCAGACAAAGTCTGACTCAACTGTCCATCATTACATTTAATGAGTAACTTCATGTATTGTATACCAAACTGATCAAACATAGCATTAAATTCTGATTTGATATTTTCTGTTAACGCAATACCCATAGGGATTTTTAAAAATCTAAGTCCCATAGGGACAACTTTAGATTCTATACATTTCATGAGATATGCATTATCTAACTTCAGAGTATTAATAATATTAAGCTTTTTACCCAAAGAATAAATCTTACTCTAAGGGTACCTTGAAATGATAATGAATTTCTAGACTTACAATTCATATTGTGGTGAAAACCACAAGAATTGTCCAAAAAACATTGTAAATGATTAGAATAAAAATGTATCGGTCTGTCCTGTCTCTCCTGTGACTCGGTAGCATGTACTTTATTTTATCCGAGATCAGTGTCATTGACCGTATGTGCATATGTCCGCTTAGGAATCGGTCATTTGGGTTTAGTTGCGATACGTTTCGCCTCATCTTCTGGTTCACCAAATGAAAAGTCAAAAGTAAAATCGAAAATACCCAGCCTACTGCTACTCCGTTGTATAATAGGTAATGTAGTAGCCAGTAAATCAATCGGACTCTCCTTTTTCTGTGCTGTCCTTTGTCAATTAGGAATGTCCGATGGAGTCAGACTAAGATGTATAGAAGTGTCTCTCAGATTTTCAGAATTGACAGAACAAACTCCTGCTTTGCAGGATTCAGGGACTGCCATATTATACGCAGTAGAAACATATATTGTAGAGTCACCACTGGCCGTGTTAGCAACTGGTTGAACCTTTTTACAACCCAAGTTAGTTAGAAGGAGAGTAAGTTTGTGTATTTCACTCCTTAATGCAACCAGTTCAGTCTGGACCTTGTTCCATTCACCTCTGGAAACTAACGGTGAATATGATGAAATAGTGTCTTGATCAGACTCCATGGGGAAAAAAACAACAGAACAGAGAACAAACTTCTCAGCGTTCAAAATAACCAAACGGAACCAAATGAAATAAATGCAATATCTGTTTTTTATATTTCGCTTCCTTGCTGCAAGGATGGTTACTGAGGACAATGATTTTGATCAAGAATGTGAGAAATTAAAATCAATGTTCTTGAGTAGAGGTTATCCTCACAAGTTACTTTTAGAAGGGGTGTCAGAAGTAAAGTCTAAGAGACAGTCAGGACATTTTAAACCTATCCTTGCAAGTAGAAGACATCATGCAACAAATACTTTAGCCATTGATACCTATGTGCAACAGGGTGACATAGTAACAAGGAGGGATGTATCCCAACATTTGAATTTTTTGAGCACCTTTTCATCAGATTTTAAGAGGATTAAAGAAATTATTATTAAAAATTGGGCAGTGATACTTGAGGACCATTCTATCTGTAACACCCTGGGTGTTAGACCTAGGTTTACATATAGAAGAGGCTTGAACCTTAAAAATTTAGTGGAAAATAATAACAACAGGAGTTTTAGATGCCCTCAGCGAGCCTCTTTAGGTATGCGGAAATGTGGACATTGCCCACAATGTAAATACATTAAAGTAAGTCCTACTGCCATGATTAATCACAGGAAGTATAGAATTAATGGTACTTTTAACTGTGATTCAAAAGCTGTGGTGTACGTTGCATGTTGTAATTTATGCCCCTCGTTTTATATAGGGAAAATGGAAAGAAAATTGAAACAAAGAATGTATGAACACTACTTTAGTATAAGTAAGGGTGATACTAATAATGCTCTTACAAAACATATTTTAGAGTATCAAACTCATTAGTTTCATTTTTCAATTTTGCATCAGATCCGTTTGGACCCAAGAGGGGGGCCATGGCAATTATTATTGGAAGAACAAGAGTTGATGTGGCAAATAAGGACTTCCGCATATACATTTCCTGGTTTAAATGATTTTGTTTCCATTAAAAGTATATTAAAACTTAAGGCACTTTGTAGGTAACTGTATGATTTTATAATTTCATGGTCTTATAATTTTGAGGCTTTTAGAGTTGAAATGTATATATAAATATATATAACATATATATATATTTTTTGTGGCTATTAGAGTTAAAATGTATACAATGTTAATGGTTCTGAATAATATGTACAATAGATTTAATAATATTTATATTCAGTATATATATATATATATATATATATATATATATATATATATATATATATATATATATAAAATTAATAAGTTTTTGATGCTGTAGATTTAGATTTAATTGTATTTTTATTTTTATTTACAACAATGTATATAAAAGCTTAAGGTTATATTACAATTGTTTTTATAGTAGTGTTTTAAGGGGAAAAATAACATACTTAAACAAGTTAATGCTTGCTTGACCATCAAGTTACATTGCACTTTCATTGCATTTTTGTTGGTTTTGTTATAATAGTATAGGGTGTGTAATGATAATTAACATAATTGGTTATGGTTTAATAGATTAATTTATTGAGAGTATAAATAGGAGATAGTGCATATTATGTATGTTAGTCTGATGAAGGTGGGACATTGATCCCACCAAAAGCGCTTACTTTAATAAACGTCTTCGTATTTTATTTTATTTTTGTGGTTGCAGAGAGCTACTTTCTTTTTCGTTTACTTGCCTTTTGAGTTTGCTAAATCAGCGTTTATTTAATTTGGTTCCATTTTTTTTTATGAAGTTTTAAATACTTTGTTCTGTTTGAAAAGTTGTATGAATAAATGCTTTTTACATCATTCCTTTCATGGGGCATTATTTGTGAAGACTTCTCTGTGAGCTGTGGACTACTTTTGGTTTGGATTTCGTTTCTTCAGTGTATGTTTGTGCAGTATTACAGTAAAATTATTTTACAAAATACAGCCATTACATAGCATATTTCACAAAGTACAGTATTTTGAAGAGTTTATTGTGCATATGAATGTTATTACAAGTTCACAGAACAGTTTGTCAGTACATAATTACAAGGGCCATATTTTCAGTGTATGCTTGAGCAGGAGTATGACATTTTCATACAGGCTGCATTTTCTGATAAAGATGACCATTCAAATGCATTTATTCTACTTAATTTAGCTGGGTCAGAAGCTGGTGAAAGGGAGCATTCATTTGTGTATGCACCTGCTGTCTATGCAGGAGAGGTGGGAAAACATCACATTGTTGTACAGGCTGAATCAATGGAGAACCATGAGTGCTTAAAATGTAAACTCAGAGAAATGTGTAACCAACAGACAAATGTTACAATGGAAAGGCACTTATTTTATTCAAGGTATCAAAAGCATGGTGAAACTTTTTCAGCATATATAACTGACTTTAGAAACAAGTCTAAAATGTGCAGATTTGGTGATCTAAGGGGTGAGTTGATAAAGGACAGACTTGTGTGTGGTATTAAAGATGATGCTGTGAGAAAGATTTTGCTTTGTGACAGTAATTTAACTTTGAATAAGGCCATTAAGATTTATCAGATATATGAGATCACAGAAAAGCACACAAATATGCTTACAAATGAGAATAGCTTTAGAAAGCACAGTGACAAGGCTCATGTTTATAGTATGCAGCATGTGGTTAAAAGATACAGGCCCAAACACATGGTAGCAACTGTAGCTTGTGCAGCACCCACTGCTAAACCCCAGAGCTTTCCAGCAAATTCCAGAGGTTGCACAGTCTCAGTGAAGCATCAGAATGATTCAGCAAACTCAAAGCATGGGCCCCAACCTAGTTTCATTGCCAACTGTCCTAACTGTGATGGAAATGATGAATTTTAAAGGGAGCAATGTTTAGCTTTTGGTCAGCAATGCCACAAATGCAATAAATAAAATGATTTCAGAAGGCTTTGTTCATAGGTTCATAATTGTTTACTAGGTTAACGACCACAAGGGCCTTTTTAAACCTAGCCATGCATCCCAAATCTCTGAAACGTTCTGATTCCCTTGATAAGTGTGAATATGGGGCTGCATTCATGGGAGATGAATCATTTACAGGTTACCTATGTCCATTAGAGACATGGGTGCTAAATGAGGGATGAATTTCCAGTTTCCCATCCGATTGTCCAAGTTGCATTTGAGTTGGGTTAGGGAAGAATCTGCTTGACATGGATGGGGAGCCTGTTCCATAGGTGGGGTAGTATCTGGGATACATGCCTATCTCTCCAGCAGGTCCTATTTATATCACAGGCAAGATTTAAGTCTTAGAATGGATAATTCATGTGCTTTTTGTTTTGTGGATATGCAGGAGGTTCATCAGAGTGGGGTCTGACAATGCCCTGTATGCCAGGCATAGCTCTTCCCTCAAAAGCCTGTAGGAGACAGAATACAGAGATAGGGCCTTGAGGTGGTCTGCAAAGGACATATTACTTACACCCTGTATTTTTAGCGAGGAACCTCCGTGAATGTTCCAATTGTTGGATATGCCTGGTTAGGTACATACCAAAGGGGGCATTGTACTCAGTGATAGGTCTGATGAATGCCAAATACAGTGGAACAATGACTTCCTTGGACTTAGATGTCATACCTCTGTTTATAAGTTGCGCAACATAGAATTATTTCCTCACCACTGTAGACACATGATAATCAAAGGCTAGATTACTATCTGTGTGTGTTCCTAAGTCCCTGACTACTGAGTCAACTCTAAGGGGTGTGCTGTCAATACGATAGTTATCAGGGATGGATGACTTCCCAAAGGAAACTATTATGCATTTCTTGGCATTTAATTTTAGTCCATGGCTCTGACACCAGTTGTTGGTCTGTGGTCAACCCCTCCTGGAGAACATTTGTGCCAGTGTAAGATTCAATGACAACTCCTAATTTGCGATCATATCCAAATTTAGTCATCCAGAGACCACTGACATTGACCTTGACTTCTGAGAAGTAAATTCCAAAAAGGAGCGGTTCAAGGACTGATCCCTGAGGGACTCCTTTTCTGACTGGAGGTGGACTCCCCAATTCTAACTTCCGGGGTCCTGTCTGTGAGTCAGTTGGCTATTCACCAGGTGACATATGGGTTTGTACCTAACCTCTTTGTAAGAGAAATAGTATTCTGTCTCCATTTAAACTGTTATTAGCATGATTAGTAGCTTGGAAAAAAAACTGTAAGAATAATATAGAGCAAAATGAAAGGGTTAATTTAAAAATAGTATAAAATGCTGATCAAGTGTGCTGGCAAAAAGAGCTTAATTAGATGTTGGCATCCATGCAGAAAAAGGAGCGTGTTATTGAGAAACAAACTTTGTAAAAATAGCCATGGCCGAAGACGTCGACAAGATAAGGAGGAACACCAGTAAGATAATGTTGGAACATCAAGTTTTCAGAAGTCTTTACATGGATCATCAAACTACAAATAACCAAGGACAAGAAAACAAAGAAAAACTGTTATACAAAGAAAGAACTGTTAAACACCAGACTTTGTATAAATATGAGTGTGTATAAACAAGCTTTGGGAATTTGTCATAGAGAGCTGACAGTATCCATGTTACATGCTTGTAGACCCAAAAGAAGAATGTAATAGTAAAAGCGTATTAACTAAAGCAGTTTGTCTCAGTGTATTCATCGTACTTAATACAACACAGTAATAAAAGTAGTTGGTCACAATAAATAGTTAATATACTGTGGTATACATACATGCAAATGCAAGTAACAGCAAGAAACCAACAGAAGACATGCGTATAATTTTTCACTCTTGAGTTTGTCAACAATGCCCGAGTGGGGTATTGTGCCAAATGCATTGGCCAGGTCAAGGTAGGCAGTGTGAATGCTTTTGCCCTCATCCATTGCTTTGGTGACCTTCTCAAAGAAGACAAAAATAAATGTACCACCAACATTCGCCAATCTCCACTAATAATTAACTACAGTCCAAGCTGAAAATATGACAACCAAGGCTTTAAGAAAAGAATTAATTTATTCCAAGACTCGAGGTAAGAAGTCTATCAGGTTGAGTATACATGATCTGCTCTTGATGAAACCAAACTGGGTTGGGTACAGTGTCTGGAGGTTTACTATATCTTTATTGATCATCTCCATGATAATTCTTTCCATGGCTTTACATATAAGACTAGTGAGACTTATGGGCCTGTAGTTTCCAGTGTCTGTAGGTGGCCCTTTGTGTAGAGGGATGACTGTTGCTGTTCTCCATTCATGAGGCACGAAGCCTGTTTGGAGCCTACAGTTAAATAGTAATTCCAGAGGCCCTGATAGGTCATGTTTCATGCTATTTAGAAGGCATCCGGGGATATTGTCTGGGCCCATTGATGCAGTGATCTTGGCTTTAGACAGAGTACATTAAGGACCTGTTCCCTAGTGATAGTAGGTGGAGTTATATTTGATGGTATTTCCTGAGGGAAGGTTGAGGGGGAGAGAGGAGTAAAGTTGGAGCTGAATTTATCAGTCAGGAGGTCTTCTATATCTTCTGACTTAGTATAGGTGGCTCCATTTACAATGATCTCTGCACATAATTGTATATTGCCTTTGAGGTTGCTGACATAGCTAAAGAATGCTTTGTGGTTGTCTTTGGCCTGGGAGACCAAACTTACCTCAAATTTGGCTTTAGTAGACTTTATTTGTTCTCTGAGTTGTTTGTTTAGTTTGATAAGAGTGCTTTTATCCTGCTGTGTGCTGCACCTCCTAACTTTTGCCATGATTTTCTTCCTTCTGTTATATAGTCAATTGATTTTGTGATTCCAACAGAGTGGCTTATTTTTTGAGTTAATTCTGTACTTCTTCCTGGTGGGTACAGCTGCCTCTATGAAGAGTTCTGTATAGGTATAAGTGTTCACACGTTTTATGGAGGCTTGAAATTTTGCCAGGTTCTCACTTAATAGCGGGAGGTTAGCCTTAGAATAGCTCCTAAATATTCCTGGTTTAGCTGGGGGTCCAGGTTTTATTTTTACTTCAAAGGAGACCATTTTGTGGTCTGACCTTACCAGCAAAGGCATTACAGTAGGGGGGTGTGCAGCAGTCTTCCATATTAGTGAGGACCAGATGCAGTATGGTTGCACCCCTGGTTGGTGTATTGACTATCTGGTCCAGGGAGTGTTTACAAAATCCAGGAATCTCTGCGTCTGTGCGTTTGGTGTCATATAGGATTCCCAGTTAATAGTGGAATAATTAAAGTCACCCATGAATATGGTATTGGGTTGGATCGTTAGTGTTTCTAATAAGTTTAAATACATGGTATTGGTTTCTTGGGTGATAGAGGGGGACTTATACCTTGCAAGGAAGTGGCATTGGATTTTACCTGTGGTGGTTTGTACATGGAGCAACTCAAGTGCATTGTCCTGTTTGACAAGCCTTGAAGCATATTTATTTTTGTAAATCAAAAGGCCCACATTCTTTCATTAAAAGGGAACATTTTAAGGAATGAATTGATCAATTAGAGAACTGCAACCCTACTCTTTATGTTGATGCTATGTGAAACAGTCAATGCAGTAGATTTAAGGGTAAAGAATGAAGTGTTTTGTACTGTTTAGATAAATGGAAAACTCAGAGAGCTCAAAGTTGACACAGGTTCCAAGTGCAATCCTATAGTAAGCAAACACATTTGATAGAGTGTGTCATGGTGAAAGGCTTGATTTGCCAAGGTGTGTGAAGCTTGTTGCTTATGGAGGTGAAGAAATTCAAACTGAAGGTTCAGTAGTGCTTTCATGTTACTCTGCTGGAAGAAGCTATGACTTATTTTATGTGGTCAAGAGGCATGTCCAGTCATTATTAGGGCTCAGAGATAGTTTGAAAATGGGACTGCTTTCATTTAATAAGGAAGTCCATCATGTTAGTAAATAGACCACTACTCTAATTTCACCCAGTACATTTTTTCTACCTATGCTGATCTTTTCAAAGACAAACTAGGGAAGCTTCCAGTTGTGTACTCCATGAAGTTAGATCTAGATATCAGTCCAGTTAACAGGCCAGCTCATTAAGTTCCAATAGCCATGCAGGACAGAGTCAAAGCCGAGGTAGAAAAAAATGTGTGACAAGGTGTGATTTGTCATGTTGCAGAATAAACTGAATGGGTATCTTCCATGATGGTAGCTCATAAGAAAAATCTCAGATGACGTAAGAATATGTATTGCCCCATGAGATTTGAACAAAGCACTAAAAAGACCTCATCATCCAATGTGCACAGTCAAAGGAGTTGTTGCCCTTATGCCAAATGCCACTGTTTTTTCTGTCTTAGAATCAAAGAGTTCATTTTGGCAAATTCAGCTTGACAAGAAATCATCATTGCTCACTACATTCAGTACTCTGTTTGGAAGGTACAGATTTTTGAGAATGTAATTTCGGATAAATTCTGCAAGTGAAGTTTTTCAGTGTGCAATGGAACAATGTTTTTCTGGGTATCCTTGTGCTATTATAGTAGATGACATACTAGTAGGAGGTAATGGTGAAGCTGAGCATGACAGAAACCTCAAAAGGTCTGGAAAGGGCATGTCATGTGAATCTTAAGCTCAACCCACAGAAATGCAAATTCTGGCTACAAGAAGTTACTTATGTTGGTCATTTATTTACTAGTTCAGGTCTATGACCAGACCTTTCTAAGCAAACAGCCATTCTCGAGATGCCAGCTCCAGACAATGTTCAAGCCCTGCAACATTTTCCTGGTATGGTTAACTACTTAGGCAAGTTCATTCCAGACTTGAGCCAACTATCAGCACCACTTAGAGAGCTGATATGTAAATATGTATCCTAGTCTTGGTTAGAGCAACACCAAAGTGCATTTGATGTCCTGAAACAGAGAATTGCTAGTTCACCTACTCTCAAATACTATAATGTTCACAAACCAGTTACTTTTTCATGTGATGCTTCGAAATGTGGTCTTGGTGCAGTCATTCTACAAGAGGATTAAATTGTTGCCTGTGCATCGAGAACTCTTACCCAAAATGAGATGCAGTATGCACAGACTGAGAAAGAGCATTTGGCAATTGTGTTTGCATGTTCAAAGTTCCATGATTATGTTTATAGTAGACCTACCTAGATTCAAATAGACCACCATCCTCTAGTTACTGTCTTAAGAAAGCCTATGTATTCAGCTCCAGCCAGACTGCAACATATGATGTTGAGATTGCAAAAGTATAATTTCAATCCTGTTTACAAGAAAGGCAAACTTTTTATCCTGTTGATACATTATCCAGATCGCCCAGAAACACCACCGAACAGCACGAGAATGAGAACCTTAATTTTGAAGTCATGAAGTCTGGTTCTGGACTCCCGAGAGCACCCCAGCACTACCAGGTTATACCTCATACCATGCTTTTCGGCCCCAAAACTTGGACCGAACCACAAAAGGAGGGGGAGTATCGATATTCATCAAAGATACCCACACCTCCAGGTTGGTGGCAAAGCACGAAGCATCAGAGACTATCCATGTGCAACTAACAGTGGGTAAAACTGCCTTCCAGTTTATAGCCTGCTACAGACCACCCTCCCAAACCCAGGAACCCCACTCGGCCTTCCTGAGAACACTGGAAAATATGAAGGTCTCTCCAAACACCATTATATTGGGTGACTTCAACTACCCAAACATAGATTGGGAGCATTATTCTAGCTCCAACACCCTTGCCCAAAGGTTCCTAGAATTCATAAACTCAAATGCTATGGAACAACTTGTTACCACTCCCACAAGAGGGGAAAACATACTGGACCTGATCATCACCAACATGGGGACTCTATGCTCCAGACCTGAAGTGTATCCCTCACTGGTAAGATCAGACCATAAACTGATCTCACTGGATATTCACATCCCGACCCCACCCCCTGCCCAGAAAACCACAGTGAAAAACTTCTCTAAAGCAAATTTCACACTCCTCAAAACTGAGGTGGAATCCTTCAAAGCCCCCGGGCCTGTGGAAAATACGTCCCAGACCGCAGAATCCTTTATAAATGCATTCTATGAACACCTTCAGGAATGCATGGATCATGCAATCCCAAATAAAACCAAGACCCAATCCTCCAAAGGCAGACGACCTGTCTGGTGGATCCCAGCCATAAACAAACTATACAATAGAAGGAGGAAGCTACTACTTGATAGAGCAAAATCCCAAAAAGGGAAGGCATCTCTGATCAGTATTAGCAAAAAACTAAGGGCACTCATAAAATCGTTAAAGGCCAGCTTCGAGAGAAAAATTGCACAGGACACTAAGGATAATCACAAGGCTTTCTTTAGTTATGTTAGGAACCTGGGTGGGAATTCCCAGATATGCTCAGAATTAGTCCAAAATGACAAAAAATACACTGATCCCACAGACATTGCCAACATCCTAGCTGACAGGTTCAGCGCAAACTTCTCCCCCCCCCACCAAAAGGGCAAATATCTATCCCAGCAGAGTGCTGCCCCCCTGACATCTCAGATGCTCAGGTGGGAGCCGCCTCTCAAAGCAAAAAACACAGCATCAATGGGACAAGACGGTGTCCCAGGCTGCGTCCTACATGAACTCCAAGAAGAGCTAAACCCAAACATAAAACTACTGTTCAGTCTCAGCCTTACTACAGGATATGTACCCAAAGAGTGGCGTACAGCAACAGTGGTCCCTCTCCACAAAGGTGGTGCCTCAACGGACCCTGGAAACTATCGCCCCATAAGCCTGACTAGCTTGGTCTGCAAAGCTATGGAAAGGATCATCATGGACCTCATAAATAAAGATATTGGGGACCTACAGACACTGGATCCTACCCAGTTTGGCTTTGTTAAGGGCAGATCCTGCCTCTTAAACCTGGTTGACTTCTTTGAAACAGTCATCAAGGCCATTGACGAAGGGAAGGTGGTCCACACAGCCTATCTGGACCTCGCAAAAGCCTTCGATACAATACCCCACTCGGGCATTATAGATAAGCTCACCAGCTTAAATATAAACCCTATGTCACTAGATGGGTTGCAAACTGGCTCAAGGACAGAACCCACATGGTTAGAATTGCTGGAGCCATGTCAGACTCCAAACCAGTTACAAGTGGCATCCCACAAGGCTCAGTCCTGGGACCTCTCTTGTTTGGTATATATTTCTCGGAGGTACAGGCCAACATGGAAGGACTGTGGCTGACCAAGTTCGCAGATGACTGCAAACTGGGCGCCATAATCGACTCTCCAGCCGACACAAGCATCCTCCAAAAGGGCCTCATAGAAACAGATAACTGGTGCCAGAGCCATGGCCTCAAGCTAAACACCAAAAAGAGTATAGTCATCCCCTTTGGCAAAAACAAAGTGCCCACAAATTACCACACAGGTGGTAATCCATTAAGTACAGAAGAAGTAATTAGGGACCTGGGGACCCAAGTTGATAGCAATCTCTCATTTGACAACCATGTGGCCAAAGTGGTTAGAAAAACATTTTATATAGCCCACCTAATCATGAAGGGATTCACATCTAGATTAGGGGAGGTCATCGTGCCTCTTTACTCATCCCTCATCAGGCCCATAATCAAGTACAATGCCCCTTTTGGGATGTACCTTACCAAACACCTGCAGCAACTGGAAAGACCCCAAAAGTACCTCACCAAGAGGATCAAAGGGCTTAAACAGATGCCATATGCTGCCTAGTTAAAGAAACTCCAGCTCTACTCAGTGGCATACCGCCTGCTCAGAGGTGACCTGTGCTTGACGTATAAGGCCATGTCCAACCCGGAATTAAGGGACATGCTGCACCTCAAAAAATCCAAATCCCATCGAGCTACACGCTCGAGAGACTTGAACCTCAGCACTGAAATAAATAGGACATGCTGGAGGGACAGATTCATAACCCAGAGGCTCCCTTTACTCTGGAATAAAATCACAGTCCAGGTTAGGCAGAGTCCCTCACTGACTCTCTTCAAGAGGAATCTTGATGAGTGGATGGGAGATCGTAGGTTTACCCCGGGTATCACTTCTGTGTCACTGTTAGACAGAGGCACAGTATACTAACCTCGAAAAAGGGCATAGCAAAATTAATTTAAAATGGGTGGCGAAAGCCAAACATACTCTGGCTAGGCTTATAAATGCCCTAGGGCAGATAGCCTAGTATGAATCTATGAACCTATGAAAGTGAGACATTTTTCTTCCACATGTCTTGATGAACTGAGAGATCACACAGCCACAGATCCAGTTTAACAAAGGCTCAACCACTTTATCAAACAAGGATGGCCATCAAAACAATCTAGTTTTCCTCAAGAAGTGAAACCTTATTTTCCATACAGAGATGAGATTTTTGTCTAACAAAGGTATCATTATGAAAGGTTCGAAAGTAATTGTTCCAAGGTCCTTGCAACAAGAGTACATTATTATCTTGCATCATGGTCACTCAGGAGCTGACTCTACCAAAAGAAGGGCGAGAGGACTTGTATTTTGGCCTTCTATGTCACAAGACATTGAGAGAGCACTTTTATCTTGTTCCATGTGTAATAGTACAAAGCCACATCAACAGAAGGAACCACTTTATCTAAACCAGATTCCTGAGCTACTTTGGTCAACAGTTATTACCAACATCTTCGAGTGGAATGGTCAACATTATTTGGTGTTAGTAGACTTACTCCATTTGTTTCGAGATAGACCTACTTCCTAACCTAGCATCCACAACTGTCATTACTAAGATAAAGCATCATTTTGCAGAACAGGGTAGTCCGCACAAAATTATTTCTGACAATGGCACAGTTTATAAGCCAGCAGTTCAAAAGATTTGCAGAAGAATGGGACTTTACTCAATATCATGATTATCCCAGAGTACCTGCAATCAAATAGTTTAGCAGAATATGCAGTTCAAAGTGCAAAACAGTTACTAGGGAAGTCAAAATGAGATAATAGTGATGTTTTCCTGAATCACTTGAATCTCAGAAATATTCATCGTATTAAACATTTTAGTTCACCTGCTCAGAGACTTCTGTCGAGATGAACCAGAACCACATTACCAATCAGTAGTTAATTGTTGGTTCCGTGTGTTGAGAACAACAGGTCAGTGAAAACCAATCTGTTGAAGAAGCATTTAACCCAGAAGTCCTACTACAATAAGACCAGCAAACTGCGCAATCCATTACGAGAAAGAGAAGTGGTAAGGATGCAAATGTCCAAACGTTATGATTAGATTGATGTCATGAAGAATATTTGTCCAGACCCAAGACTGTATATTGTGGAATCACAAGGAGCAAAGTTTAGGTGGAATCAGAAACACTTGAGACTGGTGTCCAAGCCTATACCACAGCTCATAGCCTGTGAGAAAGACTCTTTATTTCAGAGTGAGTTTTCCGGTGTTCCAGTTCCAGAGGAAGTTCCAAAGAATGTTCTCATTCCTGTGATGAATCCAGAAGTTCCTGATACAAGTTGTTCACTGAAGACTATCCCTGTTTCTAAAGTCAGTCCAGATTGTTATGTTACGAGATCCGCTCATATCTCCAGACCATATAACAAGTACATGACAACTTGGACATGAAAATTGTGTTTGTTTCTAATGTCTATAATAATGCATGTCTAACTTTAATGTTGTTTTTATCAAGGGAAATCCTTTTAAGAGGGAGGATGTAGATTGATGTGTGTGTATGTACCTTTAAGAAGCTATCTAAGGGCTTGCACAAGTGTATAAATACTGAGGATGTGCGAGCCTGACTGCCATTTTGTAGTAAGCTGTTGAGATGTAAGCATGTATGTATGTAAGGTCTGTCTGCTAACCAGTTTGTTTATATTTTATGATGCTGCTTTCCATCCTGATGTTTTTCTATATATTAAAACATCTAAATGAAATACCCTGCCTGCTTGTCATCTATGTTAGAGAGGGACAAGCAACAGATTTGTTCTTAAATTTGGCACTATATTTATGTCTTATATGGACTGAAGCCTCAATGCTAGTTTGGAGGTGGGCATCGAACCTATCTATGAAAATTTCAGTTTGTAAAGCAGGGTCATCTAGGTTGGTGGGGAGGGGGTTGAATTTCTTCAAGTCGTCAGTTAGCTGGAATACATTTGCCTTAGAATAGTCTCTCAAGATGATAGTATTCTGCGGTGACAGAGGTCTGACACCTGCCACCAAGAGTAAATATTACCACAATATTTTCAGATTTAGCCAATTATTCGTGAGCTGCGGGCTATGAGAAAATGAAGGCTACGTTGGTGGGAACCATGTGTACCTTTTGGATAGGAAAAAATGTGCAATATTTTTGAGACACTCATTAGGATTTGAAATCCAAGAATCTGTGCAAATGCATGTTTATGGTAGTGCAGGTTCACCAGTTAGTGGAGGGATAGTTGAAATCAACCAAGTGTTTGGTTCTGTGGCATAGGATGCCAGTATATTAAGATATGCCTCATGGTCTGCTGGTGATATAGAGGGGTGTTGTAGTTGGCTATTATGTGGTATTTGGTATCCTTTCCCTGCCCTGAGGAGGTGCTTTCACTGTTCTGAAACCATGTTTCAGTTGCCACACACAGATCACAATTTCAAGGGTTAGGAATGCCTGTAAAGAGTGGTGCAATGTTTTGTTTATGCTTCAAGCATTGATCAGTGTTACTTTTATATGATTTTGATTGTGTTTGGCTATGTGGGTAATTTAAGGAGACTGACTCTGTCTAAAGAAATGCATTATGGGGGAAGAAAAAGTCTTAGCCAATATACAGAAGCCATGAGGAAAGAGATGCAGACCATCCCTAGCGAAGTAACTGGGGGAGTTAACTATTTCATCCCATGTTGATATATATTGGATGCCGTTCCAGGGTCACCAATAGTAAAGCCAATAATTAAAGTCAATTATCTCTTGTCTGTATTTTTGGATCATTCTTTGTGATGGTAGGATACTGCTTAGGTCTAGTTTCATTCCCTTTCCAGATGCATATTCTGAGAGCTTCATCATGTCTCTCTTCATATGAAGAAAGGAAGTGCATCTCAAGTCACACTTCTATGTGTGTAGTGATTAGGTCATAGATGTAACTGGGGTAAAAGTGACTTGAGGGCTTTAGTGACGCTGCATATCCTGACACCTGAGGGATAATAACTGTTACCCTATCTTTGCTTGGCCTGGTGAGTACAACATCTGTGTGGCTAAGTATAGATTCACCTATAACCAGGATATTGCCAGATGAAGTAGCCTGGTTTTGCTGCTTTAAGAGTTTCTGATTGCCAGTTATATGGCCTCTCTTTGTGATTATATTTCCTGTAGTGTCAAGGTGAGCTGTATGTTGGATATAAACTGTCGATGCTAGGTTGTATGCAGGAGGTAAATTTGAAGGTATAGGCTGATACAAAGTCTTCAGAGTCCTAGGAGGCTTTGGTAAAGATTTTTTAATAGCATCAGCATAAAACAGCTTAGAGTTTGTAATCTGTGGATGTTGCATAGATGTGGATGGGAGTACAACAGTGCTCAGCTTACTGCCAGTTACTGGCTATAAGAGGGACACCTGCAGTTGAGTTAAGAATTTACATCTCTCACAGATAAAGTCCTTTAGGTCTAGTAGGAGTTTGATAGCAGTGAGCACAAGGCAGTTTGTTTACTACCTGAGGAGTCTAAGTGCTATAAGGCTACTGATGGGGAGGGGGGATGTTTACTCCCTATTGGCCCATACTGCTAAATTTAAAGTAAATGAGGATCTAAAGAGGAGCTGGGTAAATATTACAGCTGTGGGAGTTAGACATAACGGTTTTATGTTAGTGTAGGCCTGAAGTAAATGAGGATCTAAAGAGGATCTGGGTAAATATTACAGCTGTGGGAGTTAGACATAACGGTTTTATGTTAGTGTAGGCCTGAAGTAAATGAGGATCTAAAGAGGATTTGGGTAAATATTACAGCTGTGGGAGTTAGACATAACGGTTTTATGTTAGTGTAGGCCCAAAGTAAATGAGGATCTAAAGAGGAACTGGGTAAATATTACAACTGTGGGAGTAAGACATAACAGTTTTATGTTAGTGTAGGCCCGAAGTAAATGAGGATCTAAAGAGGATCTGGGTAAATATTACAGCTGTGGGAGTAAGGCATAACAGTTTTATGTTAGTGTAGGCCCGAAGTAAATGAGGATCTAAAGAGGAGCTGGGTAAATATTACAGCTGTGGGAGTTAGACATAACGGTTTTATGTTAGTGTAGGCCCGAAGTAAATGAGGATCTAAAGAGGATCTGGGTAAATATTACAGCTGTGGGAGTAAGACATAACTGTTTTATGTTAGTGTAGGCCTGAAGTAAATGAGGATCTAAAGAGGAGATGGGTAAATATTACAGCTGTGGGAATTAGACATAACGGTTTTATGTTAGTGTAGGCCTGCACTGCTTTGCACAAATAGTACTTAGGCTGTGCAGATCAGAGGAAACTCGTGCAAGTCCGTGCAAGCAGTTCAGCCAAAACAGAAATGGATAAGTAACTCATCCATCTTATAAGAGGGTGCTCTTTCTGCAGTATTATAAGAGAGATTTTTTACTTGCATGTACTACCCACTTTGGAAGTTGCACCACCTTCACAGCTTCACACACTAAATACAACAGAAGAAAACAAAAGAACCAATGAAAACACTCGTTGAAATCTGAAGGCCAAGTGCTGTAAACCACCCAGAACCTATAACAATTAGTCTAATTCTAACATTAGTCACAACTGTCCCCACCTCTGGCCAAGCAGACTTACTCACGGCAGTGATTTAAATGGAACAAAATATTAAAACAGAACAGCTCAAAATGGCTAAAGTGTAAACAGCAATATGAGGCAAGGCAATATTAGCCTAAACTAAAATGATAAGAAAATAGTGCACACAATGCAATGACAGCTATAAATGCCTAAACAAGTGTACAGTAGTAACAGGCAATACAAAAATGGCTCTAAAGGCTAGAATAGCTAGGCAACTTACGTGCACACAGAGAATAAAGTACTTTTCTGGATCTTTTTCTTTCCTTGTTTCTTTCTTTTCAGATGCAGCAGTGTAGCTAAACGGTGAGGGGACTTGGATGAGCTCTCTACGGTCTTTTCAACAATACAAGGGCTGGGCTGCACACCTTACAGTAAATACAAAGGAAAAGAACAAACATATTAATGAAAACTAGGTGAAGTCTGAAACCCAAGTACTCTAAGCCACCTAGGACCTGTAGCAATTAGTCTTACTCTCACGTCAAATCACAGTTGATTCTAAGATGGCTTCCACCCTTGGCCAAGCAGATTCATCTAGGGCAGTGATTTAAATGGAGCAAAACACTACACTTAAAACTGTTAAACTGCAATCAGCAATGCTCGGGAAGGCAGTGTTAGCTGAAAACAATTACAATTATATAAAAAACAGTACAGGCAATACTAAAACAGCTTACATTGCCTAAACAGTATAATATAGTAACAAGAAATCTTCTTCTTCTTTTGGCTTTTCCCAGTTAGGGGTTGCCACAGTGGATCATCTGTCTGCTCATGATTGGCAGTGGAGTTTTTATGGTGTCAAGTTGCCAGCCTGGTGCCCAACCTTCCACAGAAGGCACACACACACACTCACACCTAGGGCCAATTTAGACTGTCCAATCCACCTACTGCATGTTTTTGGGATGTGGGAGGAAACTGGAGCACTGGGAGGAAACCCACGTGACCACAGGGAGGACATACAGACTCTGCACAAAGGGCACCCCAGCTGAGAATTGAACCGGAGAACCTCTTGCTGTGAGGCGGCAACACTAACTGCTGCACCACCGCAGCCGCCCAATATAGTAACAAGAAATGCAAAACAAATTAAAATGGATACAACAGTTAGACACCTTAAGTGAAGATAAAGGGAAAGTACTTTCCTTGTTTTTTTTTTTTTTTTCTGTTTTCACATGCAGCAGCTAGTTACACAGTGAGCACTTATGGCTGAGATCTTTGCAATCTCTTTAGGAACACAAAAGCTGAGCTAGGCCCCTTGCAGTAAATACAACATAAGAAAACAAAAGAACAATTAAAAACTTGGAGAAGTGTAAAGCCCAAGTGCTATAAGGTACCCAGGACATGGTGAAATTAGTTAAACATTTACTTAGATCAAATCACAACTGATTCTAAGATGACTGATGGCTTCTACCTCTAGCCAAGCAGATTCACTCAAACTAGTGATTTAAATGGAATAAAACAACAGTATTACACAAAACAGAACAGCTCAAAATAGTTAAAGTACATCCATTGCTATATTGTTATACGGCAGTGCAGCATTAGCTAAATGACTAAAATGATATAAAAAGTACAGGCAATACAAAACAGCTCGAAATGCCTAAAACAGTATGAAATAGTAACAGGCTTCGCAAAACAGCTCAAAATGGCTAGAATAGCTAGGAAACTTAAATACTGATAAAAGAATAAAATACCTTCCTGTTTTTTTTCTCTATCTTTTTAGATGTATCAGCTGGTTAAACAATGAACAGCAACATGGCTCAGATCTCTGCAGTCTCTTTAGGAAGAGAGAAATCTGTCAAACCAACAAATCCTATTTATACTGCAGTATTGATTTAGATATCTTCATCTTGTATTTGTGTTACAGTCAGTTTTGCTGATATGTAGCAGATTGAGCAAGACTGCGTCTCTTACAGCTTTGATAACCCCATAGGAGTCTAGGAGACACAGAAGACCGACACAGCTTTTAGTCACTCTGGGTAATGTAAGGAGCTCATACCTGAGGCCTTTTTAGTGAGGAACTGCTGAGTCTTTTTAAGCTAAGTTAGATGTTTGGACAGGTATCTACTAGGGTGAGCACTGTATTCTAGTATGGGCCTAATGACACATGAATACAGGGTGAATGATGACCTCTGCCTGTGTGGAGATGTACTTAGTAATTGACTGGGTGAGGTAGAAGATGTTTCTAATGACAGAGGATATGTGGTAGTCAAAATAAGTGATCATTAATCACTAGGGTATCTAGAAATCTACTGGCAGTCTCTGTTTTTAGAGGGGTATTATTTATATAGTAGCATCTGAGAGTTTGTGTTTCCCAAAATGTATGATTATGTATTTTCTTGTCATTTTTGTGATCCTGGAACTATGAGATTGTCCATCTTAGGCCTTATAGAATGATCTGAGTGTCTTCAGGGGAACTAATGATAACTCTAAGCTTGCAGTCATTTGTGAACTTGGTCAGCCTTTAATGTCTAATTTGACACCAACAAATCAAAGGTGCTTCGGGAGGAGGGGCACCATTAGTGACAAATCTCTTGGAGGATAGTGTACCATTAAATTTTATAAACTGATGTCTTTCACTGAACTAGATGGCAATTCATGGGGTTACAGAAGAATTTATGTTGGGTTTGAGCAGTTTGTCTGTGGTGCCTGACTGAGGAACTGTGGCAAAAGCCCTGGCTAAATTGAGGTAAGCTGTGGCATGAAGTTACCGCCGTCTAGTGCTTTAGTGACATCTTCAAAGAAATCCACTAAGTTTAATGATCTATCTTTCATAGTTCAGGTTTGCGTCTAGGGATTGTTGATTCCCTATATCCTTGTTTATCCATGATGGTGTGTGCTCTATTGCCTTACAAATTATATTGGGAAGGCTAATAAGTCTATAGTTACCAGGGCTTGTGGAGGGCAACCCGTGTGTAGTAGAACTACTATAGTCCTTCTTCAGGATTCTGGTACGTATGTTGTAGAGATGCTGTGCTTGAATAGTTTAAGAAGGAAGTCTCTATGGAATATTTCATGCTGACCAGGACACAGCCTGGTATGTTATGCGGACCACAAAACTGATACTTTTGGCCTTGGAGTGTGCTTTTATTATCTCTTCACATGTAAGTAAATGGTAGTATGGAGTAGATACTTTATACTGGGAGGTTTGGAGGTGACAGAAGGGAGAAGCTGGAGATGAATTTATCTACAAGGGTTTGAAAGGGGGATGCCATTAGAGAAAAGCTCAGTGTAATGCTGAATATTATTTCTGAACTTTTTACATAATTAAAGAACATCTTGTGGTTATCCTTTGCTGATGGTTAGTTTATAATTAGCTCTGCAGAATTTGATTTTGCTCCTGAGTTCTTTGTTAAACCCTTTGATGTTGTTTTTTAGCACCCTGAGGGTTTGTTCTTTTCCTCTGTGTTTTTTCCCTTTGTTGTAGAGTTTGTTTGTTTATAGTGTACTTGTACCAGAGAGGCCTGTTTCTAAACTTGGTATTGCAAATATTAGCATTAGTCTCGATGCAGGATTTGAGATGGAAGTATAAACTCAAGAGTATATGCAGCAAGTATTTGATATAGGGTCATCAACTAGTGAAGGACGGCTGAACTGCCTCAAGACCTTATTGAGTATAAGAAAACTGGCCTTGGAGAAGTCTCAAAAGGTAGTTGGAATGGTTGTTGACCTATACCTGAATTATATGATGAATGACCAATGAATGTTTGACAATGGGAGCATTGCAGATAGAGGCTTTATTTGTGAGGATAACATAAAATTATGTTGGTGGCCCTAGCAGGGAGGGGTACTATTTGATTGACAGGGTTTGCAATGATAAAGTTAAGGACACATTGCAGAGCTGTAGGTGTGTCATTTTATGGAGTGGTAGTTCAATTCCTCCAAAAAGATAGTGTTTGCATTATTAGCAAATTCTTCTTCTTCTTTCGGCTTTTCCTGATTAGGGGTCGCCACAGCTGATCACCTGTCCACTCATGACTGGCAGTGAAGTCTTATGGTGTCGAGTTGCCAGCCTGGCACCCAACCTTCCACAGAAGGCACACACACTCACACCTAAGGCCAATTAAGAGTGTCCAATCCACCTACAGAATGTCTTTGGGATGTGGGAAACCAGAGCACCCGGAGGAAACCCACACAACCACACGGAGGACATGCAGACTCTGCACAGAAGGCACCCCAGCCGAGGATCGAACTGGAGAACCTCTTGCTGTGAGGCAGCAAAGCTAACCGCTGCACCACCGCAGCCACCTCTGCATTGATAGCAAATGACTCAAATTTATTAAGATATTTTATGATTTGTGTGTATCATGGACAAGGTTTTGAAGTTGATCAGAATGTGGAACAAGGTATTGTTTACTGATATTAGGATATGGAGTATTTCAAAGTTATTGTCTGGCTGGAAAGTCTAGAGGTAATGTTTTTTTTTTTTTTTCTTCAGATAAAGACAGATATGCCACCTCCAACATTACTGTTATCTAAACAAGTGGTAGGTAAAGACGCCAGGTTAGGAGGAAGCATTGCAGGTAACCATTTAAAATGTTGGGACCCACTTTAGAGAGTCCCGTAATGCTGAGACTGAATGGAAAAAAACAGACTTACATATACTTAGTCTGAGATGGCCATTTCTTGGAATATCATCTCAGTTAGTATACACACGCACACACACACACACACACACATATATATATATATATATATATATATATATATATATATATATTGCCCTTTATAATCTCGAAATAAAGACCATAAAGGCAAAACTTCAAAACAGCGAAAGTGCATAAGCGCGAACCTGAATATCTCGAATTCGTGCTTATGCATTTGTGCTACATTACGTGAAGTGTTTGGCTGGGATGGTGTCCGGAATTTAAGGTGAGTGAGTGTATGTGAGTCTTTTTGTAAGTTGTACGTGTGTGTTATGTTATGGAGGTGGAAGGATGAGTTGTGAGTGTTGGATGTGTTGGTGTTTGTGTGTGTGTGTGTGTGTGTGTGTGTGTGTGTGTGTGTGTGTGTGTGTGTGTGTGTGTGTGTGTGTGTGTGTGTGTGCGCATGCATGAGGGACTGCAGAATGTCTGGCTGTGAGTTTGTTTGTTTTTTTTTTCTGTTTGTGCGATCTCGGAGTTGGTATATATAAGTAGGTGGGGTGTGGGGGTGCATGTAATGTAAGGTTATACAGTTTGCATGCTGAGGGTAGAATGGTGTGTGCATTGTGTGGTGTATGGTGCATGTATATTCGTGATTGTGTGTTTCATGATTTTGGGTTTCGGGATTGTGAGTCATTCGCCTTTATGGTTTCCAGATATTGAAATTCAAGATTTCAGTATTTCGAGAGTATAAAGGGAAACTATATATATATATATATATATATATATATATATATATATATATATATATATATATATATATATATATATATATAGCAACCTAGGAAAGTACAGTTTTGTACCTACCATAAATGTAGATGTTCGAGTGCTAATACAGCTGCAGTAATCACAGATGGGTTTTCAGCCGTCAGGCGGTCCCTCGGTCGGCCGAATTCCAAAGTCTTGGTCCGGCGTCGCTTTCTCTTCTGACGTCAGTGAGGCCAGAGTATATAAGACACAGCTGACGCCATGTTCTTCAGTCTTTCTTGCCCCAGATGTCAGGTGCCCCCAAAAGGAAGGCAAAACATAAATAATGCTTATATACATATACAAGCAATGCAATATAATCCAAAATCAGTGGATGCAAGCAAATAAAACATAGCAGGATAACCCAGTCAAGTAGTATGAAGAGGTTGTTAGGCCCCATGCCTTTACCAAGTGGGGAAGGAGGGAGGGAAACCTGTACTGCAGCTGTATTAGCACTCGAACATCTACATTTATGGTAGGTACAAAACTGTACTATGTTCATCGTGCATACAGCTGCAGTAATCACAGATGGGTAGAGTCCCAAAGCTATGCATAGGGTGGTAGGTACTAGGAGGAACTGGGTTGAGCCAGAATGCCCTGCAAAACAGCAGTGGCAAAGCCTGCTCTTGTTCTGGAATATAAAGGCAGGTGGTAGTGTTTTGTGAAGGTATGTACAGAACTCCAAGTGGCTGCCTCCAAAATATCTTTGGTAGGAACTCCTCTGAGGAAGGCTGTAGAGGTAGCTGTGGCCCTGGTGGAGTGTGATCTGATACCTGTAGGAACAGATTTCCCATGATAGGAATAACAAAACCATATGCAGTGGCCAATCCACTTGGAAATAGTCTGTTTTGTAACTGGTTTCCCTTGAGCCCCTACAGCATAGGACACAAAAAGTTGTTCTGATTTCCTGAAGGACTTTGTTCTGTTCAAATAATAACGTAGTTGCCTATGGATGTCTAAAGAGTGTAGCAGCCTTTCCCCTTTGTTTTGAGGATTGGGATAAAAGGTAGGAAGGTGTATGGCTTGATTTAAGGCTACCCTGGATACCACTTTTGGCATAAATGATGGGTTGGTACGAAGGGAAACCCTGTCCTGATGGAAAATGAGGAAGGGCTGCACCGCCATGAGGGCCTGTAGTTCAGAAACCCTACGAGCTGAAGTGATGGCCAGAAGGAAGGCCTGTTTTCCAGGACAAATATTGCAAATCTGTTGAAGCAGCTGGTTCAAAAGGAGGCAATGTTAATTTTTCTAGTATGTAGTTAAGGTCCCAGGCTGGTATTGGTTGCTTCCTTGGAGGTCTTATATTCTTAGCCCCTCTGAGGAACTGTCGTAAGAGTGGGTGAGAAAATAAAGGGGGATCCGTGTTGAATTCCGCAGAAATGGCTGAGGCATGTATTTTTATGGAGGAAAATGAAAGTCCACTGTTCAGCAGCTCAGTTAAATACTGTAATACCTGAGGCAAGTTCAGTTTTCTAGGATCCTGGCCTCTTTTCTCATTCCAAGAGCAAAACCGCTTCCATTTTGCGGAGTAAGCTTTTCTAGTAGATGGCCTTCTGGCCTCCAAAATGACATCCTGCACCTCCTTGGAGAGTAGGGTCTGTTGTGGTGTTAAGGAATTTTCCATGCAGCGAGATTGAGTGTTTTCAGCTGACTGTGAAGAGTTTTGTAGCTGTGCTGAATCAACAGAAGAGGCATTAGAGGCAGGGACCAGGGAGGAGTATGTGTTAGGCTCCTCAGGAGTGGATACCAGTGTTGCCTTGGCCAATCTGGAGCAATCAGTATCATCCTCGGTTTGTCTGTTCTTGCTTTCAAAAGCACCTTGGGCAGAAGAGGCAGAGGTGGGAATGCGTAAACTGTCCATGCTGTCCAACTGAATGAAAGGGCGTCCACTCTCCAGGCCTTTGGATGAAAGGTCCTTGAACAAAACTTTTCCAATTGATGATTCCTGTGGGAGGCAAAAAGATCTATGTCTGGCCTCCCCCACGCTTGGATTATTTCTGTAAACACCTGAGGATGTAACTTCCATTCGTGTGGATCTGTCATATTTCTGCTTAGATTGTCTGCCAGTGTGTTTTCCAATCCTGGCAAGTACTGTGCTTGAAGTTCAATTTGTCTTTCCAGAGCCAAGTTCCAAAGAGTCATGGCTAGTCTGCACAAGGGGTATGAATGTGTTCCTCCTTGTTTGTTTATGTACCACATTACTGTGGTGTTGTCTGTTCTTATCAGTAATTGTCCTGGATGCAGGAAGTCCTTGAAAGCTGTAAATGCATTTATCACTGCTAGCATTTCTTTTTGATTGATGTGAAGGTGCTTTTCCTTTTGGGACCATCTGCCCTGAATGCACCTGTCCTTCATGTGCGCCCCCCAGGCGTAATCTGAGGCATCTGTGGTTATGACTTGTTTTGCTTGAGGCTTGCAGAATGGAAGGCCTGTGTTTACTTGACATGCTTGGGCCCACCATAGAAATTCCTTTTGCAAACATGGAATTATTGGTATTATTGTTTCCAAACTGTGACTGTGTTGAGACCATAGATTTTTTAGGTACCATTGAAGTTTCCTCATATGCAGCTTTGCACATGGAATTAGAAGAATGCAAGATGCCATGAATCCCAGAGCCTGCAGGATTTTCCTTGCAGTAAGCCTGGTACTTTTTGCTAGTATTTTGAAGTACTGAGATAGTTGCTCCTGTTTTTCTGGCGTAAGATATGCCATCTGGGTGTTTGCGTCCAAGTTGGCACCCAGGAAGGTTATTTTCTGAGATGGTGTTAGCCTTGATTTCTCTTTGTTGATTGTATATCCCAGAGAAAGCAGTAACAGTATGCCAGATGTTCCAGAAGTATGTGTTTGCTGTCCGCTTGTATCAGGCAGTCGTCCAGATAAGGGTAAATTTGTATCCCTTGAAGTCTGCAGTAGGCAATCACTGATGCCAGGCACTTTGTGAATACTCTGGGCGCAGTAGATAAACCAAAGGGCAATGCAGAGAATTGATAGTGGATTGAACCTGCAAGAAATCTGAGGTATCTTCTGCAGCTTTGTCTGATTGGGACATGCAGGTATGCCTCCTTGAGGTCCAATGTTACCAGCCAAAACTCCTTGCCCAGCATGGGAAGAAGTTGCTGTAATGTGAGCATCTTGAATTTTGGTACGAGTAGAAATGTGTTTAGGATGGATAAGTCCAAAATGGGTCTCCAGTTGGATCCTTTCCTTGGTACCAGAAAAAGTCTTGAATAAAAACCTTGACCTTGTTGGTGCGTAGGTACCTCTTGAATAGCTCTCATGCTTATGAGCTTTGACATTTGCAGTTGTGCCTCTGCCCTTTGATTTTGTGGCAGGTTTGGCATGCCTCTCATTTTTGGAAGAGTGTGAAATTGAAATTTGTAGCCTCTGTTTATAATGTCCAGTATCCATTTGTCTGTTGTGACAATATGCCAATTGCTTGCAAATAATGCTAGTTTCCCTCCCAAAGGTGCTGCCAGCTGAGACATGCTTGGCATGGAAATGAGGGAGTCATTGGGTTTGCTTCCTGTATTGTTGTGCACTGTCTTCACCACCTCTTGGTGCTGGAGATTGCCATTGTCTGCCTCTATATGATCCTTGTGATTGCCCTCTGCCCCTTGTGCGTCTGTATCTACCTCTTTGGGGCTTGTCAGTGGCTGGAAAGGACCAGTTTTTTGAAGGCCAATTTCTGCTAAAACGTGGTGGTTGGACCTGTAAGAAAGCTTTGACAGTTTGCATAGATTTGGCTTTTTCTTCCATTTTCCGTAGTATCTCCTCAGCATTAGTACCAAATAGTACATCCTTTTGTAAAGGAGCATCTAGAAGTTTAGCTTTCACATGCTCAGGCAAATTTTGTTCCCTAAGCCAGGCATGTCTGCGAATGACTGATCCTGTAGCAGCCGCTCTACTAGAGGCCTCTAGGGCATCATAACCACATTGTAAGGTGTGTTTACCCACTTGCTCTGCACTATGCATCATATCCTGTAACTCTTTTAAATCTGGTTGTTCAGGTTGAGACATTTTGTTCCTTAATTGTGATAACAGGTACTGCTGATATTTAATCATATGAAACTGACAGTTTAAGGCCCTCATGGCTAGGGTGGCCGAGGTATATACCTTTTTACCCACCTTTCTAAAGATCTGGATTCCCTTTCTGCAGGAAGTGGATTCTTGGCAGTGGAGGCCTTCAATCCCTTGGGGCCTTGTGAAATGGTTTCAGGGTCAGCATTATGGCTTTTGAAGAGAAATTGGTGAGAGCTGGGTACTCTGTAATACCTATCAGGTTTGACTGGTGCAGGAGGCAGAGAATCAGGGTTAAGACAAGCCTCGAATAGACATCATCCAGTATGTCCAAAACAGGGGTATAGCCAGAGGTCTGTGTTGAGGTAACCAAAGAAATTCCCTAAGTCTTTTCTTGGAATCTGAAAAGTCTTGGCCTTCCCAATGGAAGTGTTCCCTCAAGGTGTGCAAGGTTTCCCCAAAGGAAAAATCCTCAGGAGGGGATACCAAAGGAATGGACTGTTCTGCATCCGAATCCTCAAAAGGAGAGTAAGAGTGTTCCTCTGCATCAGAATGTTCTGATAAAATGGATCCCTGATCAGAAGAGGGAGAATCTTCCTCCACTCTGGGTCTCTTGTCAGGAGGGGGTTGAAAACCTCTGATAAGAGTAATTAAATCCTCAGCCATTTTAAGCATCTGTTTTTTAGGCATGGGTCCTGAAGATGGGCCCTGTGCATCAGGCCTCGTGGGATGCCTGGCTGCTTTGGATTTAGTAAAGGCCTTAATTGAAAAAGAAGACGAGGGCCTAAATACACCATGGGTGGAGGTGGACCTGTCCACATTAGTAGGCTCGACATTAGCAGGGGCTTCGGTATTAGTCTGGGAAAGGGCCGAGAACCCAGCGGTCTCGGGTACAGAAGACACCGCCAAAGGAGTGTTGTCGGTAGTCAGGGACTGCAAAGGCGTCTCGCTGAGAACCGGACCACGTGTAGCCTGTTTTGGCGTGGTGTCGGCGGGGACCACGGGCCTCGCATGTCGATCCTTTTCCTTGCGTTTTTTAGACAAAACGGTAGTCGGAGTGTCCGACGACATTTTATAATCAAAAGCTTTACCAAAGTAGTGTTGGGCGATCTCCGCCCGACGCTTAATAGTGCGTTTATTGAAGGTAGTGCAAAAGCGACAGCCCGAGACGTCGTGGTCTGGGCCCAAACAAGGTATGCAGAGGGAATGAAAATCCTTATGCGGTATTTGCTTCCCACAAGAAATACAATTATTAACTTTTTCTGACATCGGTCTGAGGCAAGAAAAGTTTCCCCAACGGGGTACTTAGCTTTAATGAAGACTTCGGTTTCCAATTTTTTCGTAATTCAGGAGCTGGCCGACCGTCACTTGCGAACTGCTTCTGCTTCGGGCACCGCGCGGCAAAAAAGACTGAAGAACATGGCGTCGGCTGTGTCTTATATACTCTGGCCTCACTGACATCAGAAGAGAAAGCGACGACAACCGACGCCGGACCAAGACTTTGGAATTCGGCCGACCGAGGGACCGCCTGACGGCTGAAAACCCATCTGTGATTACTGCAGCTGTATGCACGATGAACATCTCTAAATGGTTTAATTTAACCAAACTTGAACAACTAGCCCTAAAGGAATTCAAACATGACAAGACACTCAGGATCATGAAAGCGGATAAGGGAACAGGCATAGTGCTCATGACACAGGAAGATTACATCATAAAAGTGAATAATGAATTGAAAGATGGCACTTTTTACACAGCCACTAACACTAATACAGTCAACAAACAGTTTTCTAGTATTGACAAGCTACTCAAAAAGTTAGAGCAAACTCAAAATATTTCACTGGAGGAGCACATGTATATGCTTGTCACGAACCCTAGCATTGGTAAACTATTTGGCATCCCGAAAGTGCACAAGAATGAAAGTGATCCACCCTTCAGGCTGGTGATATCAAATAAATGCACTAAAACCAAAATAATTTTGGAATATTTGGATACTGTGCTTAATGCCTTGGTACAAGCCACCAACTTTTACCTGAAGGACTCGTGGGATTTCTTAGATCAAATGTACAGTGCTCAAATAGATCCATCTAACTGCTCTCTAGTTAAATTGGATATAGTAGCCTTGTACACAAACATCCCACACAAAAAAGGGTTGGAAGCTCTAAAACTGTATCTCTCCAAATATGCAGGGTTCTCCTCTAACAGAACTAAAACTATTTGTGACCTAGCAGAGGTGGTTATCAACAACAACTTTTTTCATTTCAATCAAAAACTATACCATCAAGTACTGGGAGTAGCTATGGGGTCGAGAATGGCCTCCAGCACTAGCCAACTTGGTCCTTAGTACTTGGGAGTTAGAAACGTTCATCCACCTACCTGGCTACCAGTCTGTATGGATGTATAGATGTTATATTGATGATATTTTTTTCATCTGGGAAGGCACAAAAATGGAACTGACTTCATCAAGGAGATAACTAATAGCATAGGATACTTGGATTTTACCATCTCTGGACGAGGTGCAACTATCCATTTCCTGGACACCACCATAAAGATCAACAAGTCTAACAATAGTTTGGAATCCAACATCCACCGTAAAAACACTTATTGCAACAATTTTCTGGACTACAATAGTCAGCACCCACATTTCTCCAAAAAGAATGTGGTACGAGGACAGTTCATCCGCCTTTCCCACATCATCAGTGTAGATTAGGATTTTGTTTCTGAAGCCAATTTCCTCAAAAGTAAGTTCTTAGCAAGAAACTATCCTAACCAAATTATAGAACAAGAGCTGAAGAGGGTAATACAAGAGAGACACATCAAGCACAAGCCTATACTGATATTTGGCTACAACAGCTGCAGCAGAAGTACTAACTTGACTGATAAACTCTGCAGTTTTCCATTACCAATCAGTAGGGACATGCAGGCGATGTGGGAAATCATCATTAAGAATTGGAACATTTTTTCCAGCCAGGATTATCTAAAATTTATTTTAGGTGAACAACCTACCTTCTCCTACAAAATAATCCTCTCTGTTAAAAGCAAGTTTTGAAAACAGGGACTTGCTTTTTCTAATATGAAACCAGGATCTAACACAAGGACCCCCAGGCATGTTTACTTGTGGCCACTGTGTAGTTTGCCAACACATTTTAAGCTGGAGCTCTTACACCTCCCCACATTGCAACTACAAAGTTATTTTTATGCAGCATATGTACTCCCACATGGAGTGGGTGGTATATGCAGCTATATGCAAAAGATGTAACCAGCTCTACATTGGTAAAACTAGCAGAAAACCTTCTGACAGATCTACGGAACACCTGGCAGCTATCCGCAAAATGATAGCACTAATGCATTAGGAAACCACAGCAGCAAATGCATGAATTTCTCTGGGTTTCAGTTCTTGGTTTTGGAAAAGCTGAATTTATTTTTTGGTGACTGCAACGCACTACTGGAAATGAAGGAACTTAAATGACAGCTCCTGCTGGGAGCTGACTCAGCCCCTGGTCTCAATGAACATATTAATATTAAATGTGCGCTGCATTGGCTACATTAAAAACAGAGTGGTTTTGTTTTGTTTGGTTGCAAGACTACTCTAGGGTAACAGGGGATTTGCTAGATGAATGACACACTGAGTTTTGGACTTCTAGAGATTTCCTGGGTTGCTTTGGCAGTTTAAATATTGGATTTCAGCCCTAGTGCTTACTTTGGTTTCAGTGATTCCCCTATACTGTTATTTCTGAATATCTTAAATTATTATTGTCCTTTATTTATTTAATTTAATTTAATTTGATTAGTTAATTAAGTCACAATGATAATGTACCTTTTAATGTTGACATCTCTTGGTAATCACAGCATTTTTTATGGGTTGGGTTATTTTATTGCTGAGTCTTATGATTGGCCCTTTGACATTCTATCTCTTTATGACAGGTTAGTATTTTTTTGAATTACAGAATATCAAGTGTGTACAACTGATTACACTGCATTTATGTATTTGTTTCTGAAGAAGTCTTATCCATCAATAAAAGATGAAAGCGCTAAAACACTAGTTCATTCTACGTGTTTTATTTTTTTGTTTTATAGTTAGAGGTTTGTTTCTCGTAGTCAGGGTGTTTTAAGTTATTTTATTATATATATATATATATATATATATATATATATATATATATATATATATATATATATATATATATACAGGGGGCTTGTTCACCTGCAAAAAAATAAAAATAAATAAATAAATAAAAATTTAATGGATGGCGCAGTGGTACAGTGGTTTGTGTTGTTGCCTCACACTTTCTTCCCACATTATAAAGACATGCATTTGGAGAGTTTTCCCCAGGCCTCCACTGAAAATTGGCTTGTTCCAAGTCGGACTTTCCTGGGAAACAAATGTCAAATAAAAATAAAATAAAGAAGAAGGACCGTGTTCAATATTCAGTCTTCTCCTGCATTTTCAGTACTTTTCTTTTCAGCATGTCAGCACTTGGTGTCACAACTGCCAACATTTCACAGGGTGCCAGTGTTGGCACTGTTCTGCAACTGCATTTCAGTGGCAACACAAATATCCATGTTTTCCAGAGTGAGGAAGGCATCAAGGGAAGGCATTTTTTTATTTGGGCTCCTATCATTGAACAGCATTACACTATTTTCTAGGCAGGAATTTGTATGTGCTAGGCTGGTAGCATTAGTAGGCTGACATTGCCTATAAAAGGTAATACGGGGGTTGGGAAGGTATTAACCCATAAGCAGAAGCCATGATGAAATAAATGCAGGCCATATTTGGTGAAACAGCTGGGGCTGTTTGCCATCTCCCTTTAGACTTACACATGGTGGGGGATTTCTTGGAATGTCACCAATAACATGGCCAATCATCTTTTACTTATATATGGGCAATAGGACTCAAGGCTAATTGCTTTCCAACTTTAGATAGTTGTTCTAAAAATTCCAGTATGTCTTCCTTCATGTAGTCCAGGGAAGTGCATCTTAAGTCATTTGCAATGAATTGGGCAGTGACCATAGCACACTCATACTTGGGGGTGAAAAAACTTGTCCCTTGGCAATAGGGCAGATTCTATCACCTGAGAGGCAGATGACTGTTTTGTTCAACATTGTGTGTGTGTGTGTGTGTGTGTGTTGCATTAGTGTTCCAGACAATGGTTTCAAATAAAACAAGCACATTATCCTGGCTAGTGGACTACTCTTGTAGCCTGAACAGTTTGACCAGACTGCTCTGGTAATGATTGTCTGTGGTGTTAGTGAAAGAAGTGTTTTGCTGAATTATGGCTGTGATGCATATATCCAGGGTGCTGACCCTAAGAGGTCTTCATGGATTTGGGATTGACTTTTGGAGTACCTCAGCACAGGAAGGTTTTATGTTTGTCTTGCAATGTGTAGGTATGTGCTGATACCTGGTTTGTGTGAAAGATTTTCCACTATTTGTAATAAATATTTGTACTTCTCATATGTGGACTCATCCTGTGGTAACAGGAAGTGGTTGTCATTTAACATTTGTCAGTTTATACAGTACCTCTGAGAGTCTAGCACAAGAAAGCTGCCAATGGATGGGAAAGAGAGAGAGAGACAGACTGAGGATGCATGACTGAATTTAGGACATATTATGGTGTGTGTTATCTATCAATATAGAATTTGATGTTCCTTGACCTGTCTAAGAAGGAGAGAGGATGTGTATGATATTTAAAGGGACAGTGAAACGAAGCAAACTGTGTAGCAATAGTGCAGTGTAGTATATTGTAATACAAGACATTAGTTGTATGATATATAAATGGGCAATGAAAACAGTTGTAGAATAGTGCAACGTGTTGCTACTTCAGTACAATAAGCACAATACAGTACAATAAAATACTGTATAAGACAGTACTACTCAACATAGCTCAGTAAAATTGAAAGCAATACAGTTTGTTGAACTATAACTATGTCATCTGATGTCATGTGTAATTCTCTAAACTGGAATCCCCTCAACTTGAAGACCAACAAGAAAAAAATCCTTCCCAGAGTTGAAGAAAAAAAATAAACTAAAAAAGAAAAAACACTTTCTGTGGTTTTCTAAGTAATTCTAGCAAACTACTTGTTACATCTGTAACAAGCAGCTTGCTACAGTTTATTTATTCATTTGATATTTGTTTACCGGGATTGTCTGATTGGGTCAAGAGAACCCCTTTTTAGTGGAGGTCCGGGGAGAAAAGCTCCATGTACAGAAGTACACAAAAACATTACATCATTACAACATTACAATATATACCATACGTATTGCCATTTAGGACATTATAAGACATAAGACATTACAAGACATACTCATAGCATTAGAATCATTACACGTTGAGATGTATAAAAAACATTACAGTAATATACTGCATGTACAGTCAGTTAAATATTGAAAATGTGTGATTGGCATTAAAATTCATAACAATAGACTTGTAGTAAGGTTATGAGTAATGAACTGTCAGTATGACATGGGTCATATGATATGGCACTTAATTAATAGCAGACCGTGGATAGGTATTATAATATGCTTCAGATTATGTTGAAGTAGATAACACGTTATTAATGAGATTTGAGGCATGTCATTCTAAATCTTACATGAAGTTTAACATCGTATATGAGATGCAATTTAGCATAGTAATAAAATTGTAGTTTTTAACAGTACAGACAGAATGACATAAGGCATAGCTGAATAACTAGGAGCTTAATGAGACAGAAGGAGAAGAGGATGGGGTTGGCTTTGAAGCAGAGTAACAGGTGAAATTATCCTGGAGGTGTACAGGTGCAGAACCACTTGTGCTGTTAAGATCGCCTTTTAAAGAGGCTTTGAAGGCTGGTAGGCCTGGGATTGATATGGTAGCTAGGGGTAGAGAATTCCATAATTTGGACACAGAATATGAGTATAGGCTGTATTCTGTTTTTTTTATTTTGAAAGTTAAGAGATTGTTAACAGGTTTTTGTCCTCTGATTATAGGGATCTGTTTGATGTGTAGGGTTTCACTAGGTTGGCTAGGGCAGGCAGCAGGTTTGGAAATTAAGTTGTGCATGATAGATAGTTTGTTATAAGGAAGATGACTGTGGAGTTCAAGCCAGTGTAGTTGATGTAGGGGTTTGCAGTGGTGTGTGTGATATTTGGAGTTAGTGGCAAACTTTGCCACTTTATTATAGCACACTGTTCTAATTTTGTTAGTTGCTACCACACACTGACAGTGTGCTTCTGCTGTGACCGCAAATGTGGTATCAGCCTTCATTTATGAAGCTGCGATATCCTCTTAAATCAGTACTGATACTACACTCATGAATGCTCTGACTGAAACCGCTAACAGCTTGCACCTGTGGTGCCTGCCCCTTTCACTCCACTCTAGTTACAGCTCTGCAGTTTGCTTGTAGTATAAGGCAATGCAATACAATATTTTAGGGATTCAGTGATAACTAGGCATGGATGCCACAGCAAAATTAACCAAAAGTATTCTAGGATTATACGGCATGATAGTGCTTAAGCAGCAAACAGGAGTATTACAATGCGGTAGACCATGCACTATTAATTTTTAGCGTATGAAAAGTCAGCAAGTATGTTTGTCGTAGCACAATGATGCAATTTTCAAAGTTACAACTGTCTAAAAGACTTAATGTGTTTCTTAGTGCAATAAGCAAAACATCCCAAGCTTCTGTGAATCACAGTAGTACAGGTGATGCTATGTACTGTAGGCACAGGTACAACAGTTCTTGAGGTGCCAGTACTAGGCATGGATACTACAGTAACAATGTTCTGCAGAAAAGTAGGAACAATGTAGTATGTTTGTGACATAATCACAGCAAGGCTACAATGTATGAGGGTGCTAAACAGTCAGCCACAGCAGTATTGAACTTAGCAGGACAGCATGATCCTATCACAGTAAGGGTACAGGATAGCAGGGCAGTAAACAATCATCCACAGCAGTATCTAGCATAGCAACAGATACTGTCACAACAAATTACAGTACATCTGGGCAGTAACCAATCATCCATAAAAAGGATATTTTACAGCAGGGCAATAATCTATCATCCATATTTGAGATACTTAAAATGGAGCAAAAAGAGTTTTATTTATTTATTTTATTTAACATTTGTTTACCAGGAAAGTCCGACTTGGAACAAAGCCAATTTTCAATGGAGGCCTTGGGAGAAATGCTCCAGAAGCATGTCTTTGTAATGTGGAAGGAAACCTGAGCACCCGGAGGAAACCCACACAAATGCATGGAGGACATGCAGACGCTGCACAGAAGGCACCCCAGCCGAGAATCGAACTGGAGAACCTCTTGCTGTGAGGCGACAATGCAACTGCTGCAACACTGCACCAGGCAGCTAAATCTAACACCACTCACTGAGAGAAGATACCACAACTGCCACCATATGCAACCATGTGTACTCAGGGGCAGCTGATCACAAGCATGGAATAGTCAGGGACTAGGAATGTAGAGGAATAAAACAACTATGGAGCTGAGTACTTGCTACTATTGTATAAATTGTGGCACTGTGTTATATATTTTCCACAAACCTGACAAGTGCTTTGGCACTGTTTTTTCATTTGAATGTTCAAGGCAGGTTTGTTGTATTGCAGGCCAGCACAATGTAGCAGTGGTGCCCACAAACACAAATTTAAAAGAGACCACAAGAGCATACAGGTGAATAAAACAGCTTTGCTCTGCTACATAACTAATATTAATGTAAGCAAGAATCAACAATTGCAGCAATAGACCGCCATTCAGAGAAGAGGGACCCAGACTACCACAGCACAAAACAGAGCCTTTAAATTACTGCCAGCTCACTGTAATGTTTTAAATAAGTGCAGAAAATGTTACTTCCTGGGTATTGTGGGACTCTTTTTTCTGTCAAATTCAGTAGCGGAGTTCAAGGCAGGTATGTCATGTCACAGCTCAACACAGTAGAGGAGCAGCATTCATGAATGCAATATGTTTAAAGCAGAACAAAAGAGCACACAGGCCAATAAAATATGTGCTCTGTTATATAAGCAATGGTAGCATAAGGGCAACATGACAGTAGCCCCTACTCTCAATAGGGGAGCCAACTATACCATTGTTAGAAGTAAAATTACCTCGGTACAAAACGGAGCTGTATAAAATAAGTGCAGAAAGACTTACTTTACAGGTGTTGTTTAACTGTTTTTCACTCGTATCTAGTATGCACATGCAGTGCCGATAAATCAGTTCGATACAGATGTAAACGTTGCTGTAATACTGTTGCACAACTTCACCAATGTTCATAGGTTCATAGGTGTGTACTTGGCTAATGGCCCTGGAGCCTTTACAAGCCTAGCCCATAGGATTACCCTGGCATCTTGCCACCCGACCTTAGTTTTCAGTGCCTTTGTGAAGTAGACCCACTGGAGTGATCCCCGGGGTGAATTTTCTATTTCCCATCCAGTCATCAATATTTCTCTTCAAGAGGCCCAGTGAGGTGCTCTGTTTGACATGTATGGGAAGCCTATTCCATAGCATGGTCAGTCTCTGGGTTATGAACCTGTCCCTCCAGCACATTCTGTTGATTGTGGTAATGAGGTTGAGGTCTCTGGAGTGTGTGGTGTGGAGGGATTGGGATTTCTTTAGATGTAGCATTTCTAACAGAGCTGGGTCAGACATGGCTTTGTAAGTCAAGCAGAGATCACCTCTAAGTAGGCGATATGAGACAGAGAATAGTTGGAGTTTTTTGAGTCTGTCCATATAGGACAAGTGTTTAAGGCCTAGGATCCTTTTGTGAGGTACTTTTGTGGCCTCTCCAGTTGTTGTAGGTGTCTAGTGAGGTATATGCCAAATGGGGCATTGTACTCAATGATTGGCCTAATGAGGGAAGAGTAGAGGGACACAATGACCTCTTTTTTCCTGGATGTAAAACCCTTAGTAATGAGATGTGGCACATAGAAGGACTTTCTGACCACATTGGCAATGTGGTGGTCAAAAGAGAGGTTTCTGTCAACCTGTGTTCCCAGATCTCTTATAACTCCTTCTGTGTTCAGTGGACTACCATCGATGTGGTAGTTCATGGGAACTGGGTTTTCCCAAAGGGGATGACAACACATTTTTTGGCATTGAGCTTAAGGCCATGGTTCTGAAACCAGTCGCTGGTCTCGGTGAGGCCTTTCTGTAGGATGTCAGCATCACTTGAAGAGTTAATAATGGCTCCCAACTTGCAATCGTCTGCAAACTTTGTCAGCCAGAGTCCCTTCATGTTGGACTGGACTTCTGAGAAGTAGATACCAAACAGAACAGGACCCAGGACCGATCCCTGTGGGACTCCACTCGTGACTGGTTGGCAGTCTGACTTGAAGTCAGCTACTTTCACACTGTGGGTTCTATCTGTGAGCCAGTTTGCAACCCACCTAGTGATATAGGGGTTGATGCCTAGCTTAGTGAGGTTTTCTATGATTCCTGAGTTGGGAATGGTATCAAAGGCCTCGGCCAGATTAAGGTAGGCTGTATGAACCACCTTGCCTTCATCCACAGCTCTGGTGACTGACTCAAAGAAGTCGACCAAGTTGAGCAGGCATGATCTGCCTTTCACAAAACCAAACTGTGTGGGATCCAGAGTTTGGAGATTCCCTATATCCTTGTTTATTAGGTCCATGATGATACGTTCCATAGCTTTGCATATCAGACTTGTCAAGCTAATGGGGTGATAGTTCCCAGGGTCTGTAGTTGCTCCTCCTTTGTGGAGATGGATGACTGTAGCAGTGCGCCATTTGGTAGGGAAAAAGCCTGAGGTGAGGCTGTGATTGAACAGGGCACACAAGTGAACTGGAACCTCACCTGTGTGCAAATAATAAAAGTTGTTCCTGTTTTTATCTACATCATGGTGTTGGTGTTATCTTTTTTTCTTTGAACCTCACCTGTGTGCCCTGTTCAATCATAGCCTGAGGTGAGGCTGTGATTGAACAGGGTACATAGGTGCAGTGCCAGTTCATGCTGTAGTTCATGTAGAACACAACCAGGGATATTGTCAGGTCCCATAGCAGCTGTATTCTTGGCTTTGGACAGTGATGTTTTAACCTGTGCAGCAGTAATACTGGGTGCCTGGCAATCTACTGGTATTGTGATTGGTCCTTTAGGGGAGGGGTAAAGTTGGCACTGAATCTGTCGCCCAGTATATTGGTAATATCTGTTTGCTTGGTATAGGAGGTACCATTGTGCAGTAGCTCAGAACAAATCTGGGTATTGCCGTGGAGGTTCTTTACATATCTATCGAAGGCCTTGTGGTTGTCTTTACTATCTGCTGCAATTCTGTTTTCATAGCTAGCTTTAGAGGATTTGATGAGGGATCTCAACTTTTTGTTGAGGCTGATAAGGGAGTTTTTCCAGTCTTGGGACTTCACCTTATTCCGCATCAGTTTCCTCCTTCTGTTGTAGAGTTTGTTTATGGCAGGGGACCGCCATATTATATTCCTTTTCTTGGAGGAGGTCGTCTTGGTTCTATTGGGTATGGAGAGATCCATGCATTTGTGTACGTGTTCGTAAAGTGCATTGATGTATGATTTGGCGGTCATCCAACTATTCTCCATTTGCATGGGTGCCTTGAAGTTAGCCACCTCTGTTCTTAGGAGCCCAAAGTTAGCTTTGGAGAAGTTTTTCATGGTGGTTACCTTTGTGGAGGGGGGTGGGGCGGTGGGAGGGATGTGGATTTCCAAGATGATTAGTTTGTGGTCGGATCTAACCAGGGAGGAGTTGACTATTGGTGTAGAGCAATGGTCGACCATGTTAGTAATGACCAAGTCAAGAATGTTGCTACTTCTAGTGGGGGTAAGAATGAGCTGGTCCAGGGCATTGGAATTAATGAATTCTAGGAAATGTTGGGCAAGTGTATTGGTACATGAGTAGTTTTCCCTGTTAATGGAGGGTTAGTTGAAGCTGCCCAGTGTGAGTGTGTTAAGTTGGACCTTAATATTCTCCAGGGTGCATAGGAATGTGGAGTGAGTGTCTTGGGACATGGTTGGGGATCTATAACAGGCTACAACCTGAATCACTGTCTTACCCCAATGTTAGCTGCACCTGAAGTATCTCTGATGTGTTATGTTGGGCTGCCAGTCTGGAGTGTGCACATCCTTTATGAATATGGAAACACCACCACCTTTGGAGCTTCGGTCCAAGTTCTAGGGCTGAAAGGTGTGGAATGAGTTATAGCCTGGTAGTTCAGGTGTGCTTTCTGCTGCCTTGAACCAGGTCTCTGTTACAGCACAAATGTCGATGTTCTCCATTTCAAGGAGTGCTTCGAGTGAGTGCATTTTGAGATTTAGATTTCTAGCGTTGAGCAGCATGACCCTCAGATTGCATTTGTTTGTAGCTGTATGGTGGTAATTTGGTCTTTGGAACACCACCTAAAAAAGGCACTATAGGGGTGGCAAGAGCCTTGGCCAGTATCCGGAAGCTGAGGAGTGACAGATACAGGCCATCTCTGGCAAAGCATCTAGGTCTGTCAATAATGTCATCCCAGGCAGACAGATACTGGATTCCCTTAGAATGACACCAGAAACTTAGCCAATTGTTGAAATCAATAATTTTCTGCTTGTACTGTGGTATTATTCTGGGTGATGGTAGGATGCTGCTCAGGGCTAGGGTCATACCCGCCTGGGCTACATAATCTGAGAGCTCCTTCATGTCTCTTTTTGTGTAGTCCAGGGAGGTACGTTTCTGTCTCAAGTCATTCACACCCACATGTACAGAGTCATATTCGTACCTGTTGTTGAGGGACCTGGGTGCGTGCATTATATGGTGGATCCTGGCACCTGACAGGCAGCTGACTGTTACTTTCTCAACATTCAACCTAGTGAGTGGGACATCAGTGTGCCTCACTATCGAGTCACCTATGACTAGTGTTCTGGGCATGTTGTTTTGCCTTAGGGGCTTTGGTTGAGTGGCACACTGCTTAGGAGAGTTATGTGTCTTGTGATTAGTGTTGTGTTGTGGTGGTTGAGTGCATTTCTGCCTTGGAGGTCTCTGCTGTGTGGGTAGATTTTTATTGAGAGCATCTGCAAAGGTGGCTGTGTAGTTTGTGTTTTTATGTGAAGTCAGTGCTGGTGTATGTTTTGGAGGGCTATGTGTTCCATGTGGTGTGGTGCAAGTGTTGAGCTTCTCCTCTTGACCAGCTATTCCGGTCTTGGCTGGAAAGTGCATGGCTTCCAATTTTGATATATAAGTGCATCTCTCACAAGTCTGAGTGTTGGGAGGTAAGAGGAGAGGGTTGCCGGTGTACATGAGGTAGTTGCTACATTGCCTCAGGATGCCCAAGTTCACCAGGTTAATAGGAGAAAGCGCAGGAAACTGACCTTTAGACATGCCTGGAGGGGTGGGCATTAATAATAAGTACTGGAGCTGTTTCCTTGTAGAATGTTTAGTGCTGGTAGCACTTTTGTGTACTACAATATTTGCTACAAGAAGTCTGGTATGGTAAAGTGCTAGACTAATAAGCTAGTAATAGTACAGGAGAAGAGACAACTCGCAGATCTAAGGGAAGATTTGAAGAGCAGACTTTGGCATCTCTCAGAAGCTTACAAATAGCCTGGATGCAGCAAATCTGTATCTGGACTGGTATCATTGCTGTTAGCCATACAGCGACTCTGACAAGTACAGTAAGACGGCAGGAGATAGTGTTCCGCAGAAAAAGTTTAAGTTTTATGCCAGTTCTGTGTTGCTAGAATGTTTAGTACATGGAAGAGTAGATAAAGGAATACTGCCTTGAAAGTTACCGTTAGTAGTGGTTGGTTTGTTAGTAGTAAGGTCTGCTGGGAGTTGTGTATGTATTCATTGTTACCTGGATTCAGCGTTACCTGAAAGCACTATACTGGTAGAGCAAAGGATTGTTGCTGTACTGTAGATTCATCTCTACCCCTCCCTTGTACAGGTAACCATGAGAAGTATACAGTTAGTACTGATACGGCATAGCCACCCCTCCTTTGTACAGGTGACCATGAGAAGTATACAGTTAGTACTGATACGGCACAGCCACCCTTCCTTTGTACAGGTAACCATGAGAAGTTTACAGTTAGTACTGACATGGCACAGCCACCCCTCCTTTGTACAGGTGACCATGTGAAGTATACAGTTAGTACTGATACGGCTCAGCCACCCTTCCTTTGTACAGGTAACCATGATAAATTTACAGTTAGTACTGACATGGCACAGCCACCCCTCCCTTGTACAGGTAACCATGAGAAGTTTACAGTTAGTACTGACATGGCACAGCCACCCCTCCTTTGTACAGGTAACCATGAGAAGTATACAGTTAGTACTGTTATGGCACAGACACCCTTCCTTTGTACAGGTAACCATGAGAAGTAAACAGTTAGTACTGATATGGCACAGCTAAGTTCACCTGCTACTGAGTTGCACTTATGATACTTGTGTACTGGTGTTATAAACATGCAGTAGAGAACTCTCAGTAGATATAATAACAACTGTAGTAGCACCAGAGTTGTTACTTTGTGACATGTAATTTTTGTATTCGTAGGTCATGAGAGTCATATCGTTATGAACAACCCTTTGCAGGCAGTGGGAAAGTAAGCAGTACATACAGGATATTTAACTAAAACATCATCTTGAAAGGAAGGAAATAGCATGTGAAAACCATCTTCATCACGAGCAACATCATCTTCATCATCATCATCTTCATCATCTTCTTCATCACCATCATCTTCATCACTATCATCATCAACATCATACTCTTTTTCTTATTTTACAGGTCATGGTGTAATGACACATCACCATTTCACTCGGTTCAGTGCCGCTCTCTTTTCTTCTTCAATTATCTTGAGTTCGCTTTCTAAGTCTTTCATATTCTTGTTACAGGTATCTTCCCACCTTTCCCCCACAGTTAGATTTAAATACTTAGAGTGTGATATGCCTTTAAAGGATAGTGAAGGTGTACTCTTTGCATACCTTCTTCCTACACTAAACAACACTATTCATCAGCAAACATATATAACTAACACATCACCCATTTGCTCTCATAAGCCTCTTCTAAATATCTTCCTGTTTTATAAGCCAACTCCTCCAATATCAATGTAAACAAGACTTGTAAAGACTTGGTGAAAACAAACAACCTTGTTGCCTTCAATATCAAATATGTCCTACATCTGATACACCTTCATTGAAACAGACTTGAATTGAGGGATTTAGGCACAGCTGCTCCACCCATTGTAGGAATTGAATTCCTATTTCCCCCTGTGGTGTAGTACTTGAAACAGAAAGTTCCAAACAGCCATGCCAAATGCCTTCCTGATTGAATAAACCTATAAATGTATTTGCCTCATCCCAGGACTATGTTTGAAGAAACACTTCTAGTGTCCACCAATTAAATGTACCATATCTCTCCAATATAAAGCAATGTTGCCCTTGAGCCACTATTCTGGGGAGGAATTTATCCAGATGATTAGCCAATATCTTCAGCAAAAGCTTCTTATGTGCATTAATTAGGAATATCAATCTAAATTCACCTGGATCAGGAGTCTCCAGGTACACTTTGGGGATAACTGTAAATATGGCTTGCTTTCACTCTGACAAGACCTTTGCCTTGCCTCTCATAATATTAAAAAGTCAGATTAATGTATCTAGTTCCATTGTCTTATGAGGGTGAAGTTGTTTTATAGCCCTTTTTTCCTCCTCCACCTAAATAGTTTTGTCCATCTCTTTCGCCTACCCCCTTCCTACACTCTGTATACTTCAGCCGCCCTAAAGCCCCATACTGTCATGTTTTGCCCTTCATTGTTCACGTACAGTTTATTGTAGTACTTCCTAAACTCCTCCCATATAGCATCTTTCCTCTGTCTGAGTCCACATTTCATCTCTCTGATGGTGTAAACTAATTGCTTGGATTTATATTATTTGAAGGCCAACACTATAACTCGAGCAACTGTCTCCTTTAAGCCTCCAGTAATCCCTCCCTTTCATCTTAATTTTGCTTTTGCTTGAGTGTCTTTTTAAACTTCAATTTGCATTTTTAACTTTTGTATTTCTTACCTCAACCTCAGAGTAATTTTCTGTATCTATAGCACTTTTTTTGCAAAGCACTATGTCATTGCTGTTTTTGGATCACAATATTCTGATGTTTTTTGCTTTCATTCACATCATGTTCCATCAATTCCCCTCTAAGAACTGCCTCTACAAACCTTATACCACAAAATCTCCATTTCATCTGTTCTGTCTACAGTCTTCCTAATGATGTCCTGCAGTAATTCCCCAAGTTCTGTTTGTTTCCCTCTCATCTGCCATTTGTAATGGGCCCAAAGCCATCTTCTCTCCCTTATTAGATTCCACACTTAATTTTCTTCCACCAACAGTGCATGGTCAGACAGAACAGTGCGTGGTCAGACAGAACAGTGCATGGTCAGACAGAACAGTGGGTGGTTAGATAGAACAGTGCATGGTCAGACAGAACAGTGCGTGGTCAGACAGAACAGTGCATGGTTGGACAGAACAGTGCATGGTCAGACAGAACAGTGCGTGGTTAGACAGAACAGTGCGTGGTCAGACAGAACAGTGCATGGTCAGACAGAACAGTGTGTGGTTGGACAGAACAGTGCGTGGTCAGACAGAACAGTGCGTGGTTGGACAGAACAGTGCATGGTCAGACAGAACAGTGCGTGGTCAGACAGAACAGTGCATGGTCAGACAGAACAGTGCGTGGTTAGACAGAACAGTGCGTGGTCAGACAGAACAGTGCGTGGTCAGACAGAACAGTGCGTGGTCAGAGAGCTTCATTTTCTTTATTTATATCTCTTCTAGTCTCCCAGGCCTCCATTTGGGCACCAACATTAAATCCCTTTGACTGTCTTGTTTATCCTCTGTTCTAGAAAATAAAGATTCATACTTCACTTGCATGCTTTTTTCCACCACAGATCTGTCCAGTTATTAAAAACGAGATATTCCTTTACATACTTTTGACTTTGTTCATGGTATCCCTGCCTTCATACACCCTATCTAGTTTTTCAATATATGTTTACCAATATGAACTTAAAGTCCTGCATAGTCAAACTGTATCAAAACTTCCTTTTAATCTCACCTCCTGCTTTCCGTGAGTTGAAGTGAATCTTGTTGAGTAATGAGGTAAGATACACTATAACAGTCCTTGACTACATATATTCACATTCCTCCTTAATAGTTTACGTGGGCAATATGGAAACACTCGCCACCACTCACATGCTTGATCACATGCTAAAAAAAAGGTGGGGGACAGTAGGCTGCTGGTGTAAGCATTTAATGACTTCATCCATGGACTTATAGATTCATAGCTTGATATATGAGCACTAGTGCAGCTGCCCTTTTGGGCCATTTTAAGTCTTTACCTTTACCCAGTTCCAAGGTCTATATTTATATGCTACCCACAGGATAGCGATTAGTTCTGGGTAAAACAGTGATTAATTCTACAGTAATAGTGCTGAGCATTTGGAGGGGCGGTATTGTAGGAAAGAGCAATTAGGTTTTGCTTCTGTCCATAACTACTACAGGGGAGAGTCCTGGGGGTAAATGCCCTCATTCATATCCATAGATCCAGGTTATGCTTGAATATGGACAGGGAAGAACTTTACTTTATATGGGGAGGGGGTCTGTTCCAGAGTAGTGGTAATGTCTAAGATAAGTACCTGTCTCTCCAAACCATTTTAAGTTGCAGAAAAGATTTAGGTCCCTGGAACAAGTATTTCTGATACTGTTTTACTTGCAGATGTGTAGTACGTTCATCAGTACTGGTCAGAGGATGCCTTATAAGCCAGACACATATCTCCTCTCACCAGTCTGTAGCACACTGAATAGAATGACAGTGCTTTGAGGTGGTTTGTGTGCTACATACATTTTAGGCCCTGTATTCTATTTGTGAGGAACCTCTAAGCCTGGAATTTGAGTTGTTGCATATGTCTGGCCAAATACAAGCCAAAGGGGGGCATTATACTAAATGACTGTCTGATGAGAACAAAGGAGGGTCAATGACATCCCTTAACTAGGAAGCTCTCTTTATTTACAACAGTGGACATGTACGTTGAATGTTAGGTCACTGTCCACATATGTTCTGAGATCCTGTACTAAAGGAGTCAGTTCTAAGGGGCATATTGTCAATGTGGTAATTACCCAGGGTAGTAGGTTTTCCAAAGGATACAATAACACATGTTTTGGCATTGAATCATAGTACATGACTGTAGCACCATTTATTTGTTTAGGACAAGCCTTCCTGCAGAATGGCTGAGTTATTTGGGGATTCCGTGACTGTGCCTAACTTGCAGTCATTGTTAGAATTAGTTGCCCAGAGACCCCTGCTGTTTGCTTTTACTTCAGAGAAATATATGTAAATTGTAGAGGTCCCAGAACCATGCCTTGTGAGACTACACCAGTGACTAGTGAAGGGGTATGACTGCTGCTGCCCTCCACTCACTTGGCACAAAGTCTCTGTGGAGGATGTGGTTAAACAGCATTGTTAGTGACATAGATAAATAATGCATCATGCTATTTAAGATACATCTTGGGGTATTGTCAGGGTCAATTGATCCAGTATTCCTGGCCATTGACAGTACATTCAGAACTTGGTTCTGCATTAATATTGTGGACTGGGGTATTAGTCACTGGAATTTCTTGTGATATAATAGGAGGTGAAAGATAGGTGAAGCTGTACCTGACTTTATTAGATAGTAGGTTTGCTACATCTTCAGCTTCAGTGTAGGTGGTGCTGGTCACAATTAGCTCAACACATTGCTATGTAGTACTCTTGAGGTTGAAACATATGTAAAGAAGGCTGCCCTTTGCTTGGATGAATATTTTAGCTTCAGACTTAGCTTTGGTGGATTTAACTTAACTCCTGAACTGTTTGTTTATCTTATTAATCAATCCCAACCAGACTGAGCAGCCAGTGGCAAAGGAGTTCTCCTTTCTCAACTTGAATATGGGCTCCCAAATTTTACTTCTGACTCCAGGAAAACCATTGCCACATGCCAAACTATCTCTAACAGCATCTGCTGATTCATTACAAACTCACCTCTCTGTGACCATCACTGTATCACCCCAGAAAAAGCCAAATGGCTACACACAAAACAAAGCTCTAACCTACTTTTAGGATCCCAACTCTATACACTACTCCAGCTGTACACATTTATTCCTCTTGCAACTAGACCATGAAAAAAACTCCTCATACAACCTGGGACACTACTCACAAACCACACCAACTCTCATAACTTCTAGAACCAAACTCCACAAGACTGCACATGCTCTGTCACACCAGCTCTCATTACCCCTAGAACCAAACTCCACAACATGGAACATGCTCTGTCACACCAACTCTCATTACCTGTAGTACCAAACTCAATAGCACTGCACATGCTCTGTCACACCAACTGTTATTACCCCTAGAACCGAAGCTCACAGCACTGCAAGTTTTCTCTACTCAGACACCTACTCTTTGGCAAGCTCTCCCCAGTGACATTAGGAAAATCAGCACTTATTCCAAATTCAGAGTGTAACTCAAAAAGCACTTCTTCATCCAAGCCAAATGTTCCTGCTTCCACACAGGACATAATCACCTAACCTTTCTCCTTTCTGAGTCTCTTCTCCTCTGTCAAGATTCATTGAAGATCAACCCACTTTAGATACTAATGTATACATTGTAACATTAGTGCTTGTTCACTGGAGAGTATATACACAGTTTGTTATATGTGATTAGTCTGAACTATTATGTTACTGCTTGCATTTCTAACATTTGTGAATTGCTTTGTATTTATCCAGGATCAGTGCACTCCCTGATAAACAAATATAAATAAATGAATACATGATGGTAGATCTTGCCTGCTGTGAGTTACTATTCTGATTTTTGCCTATAATTTTCCTTTTATTATAAAGATTGTTAGTGTTGTAGTTCCACTAGGGAGGTTTTGTTTAGCCCTACACTTATTCTTACAAGGTACAGCTTCTTCTATGCAGTTGTTGACATGTTGGTACAAGACAGTGGTGTACATTTTCACACACACATCCACACACACACGCGCATACACACACACACACACACACACACACACACACACACACACACACACACACACACACACACACACACACACACACACACACAGAGTAGAGTTTAACAATGTATTGCTTAGAAGATAGAAGATTGCTTTGGAGAAATTTCTAAAGCTCCTAGGGCCAGCTGGCATCTCAACCTTCAATTTTATTTCAAGAAAACCAGATAAATGGTCTGACCTGACAACTGAAGATGATATGCCAGGGGTGGCACATGATTCACCAGTGCTAGGGGGTGGCACAGGATTCACCAGTGTTAGGGGGTGGCACAAGATTCACCAGTGTTAGGGGGTGGCACATGATTCACCAAAGTTAGTAAGGATGTTGTTCCCCCTTAGTAGGTATGCTGACTAGTTGTTCCAATGCATTTGTTTTAATAAAGTCCAGGAATGACTCTGAGTCTCTAACACTTGGTTTCTGGTGATATCCATGACTGTTCCATTCAGAAAACCTGCCTTCCCCACTATTCTCTGATAACCGAGTAGGGGCAGTATGTTTTTGCTCTGGCAAAACAAGTTGATTTTGCTTTCTAGGCATAGATGTTTTAGGGCTCCCTTGATGTTTAGCCTCCCTTTCACCCCTAGATAACTTAGGCACCTGGGCCTTCTCAGCTTCCAAAAGTTCCCTATCCATAGTTTGATGCAGTGTTTTAGCATGTGGTTGCCTTGGCAACGTATGCACTGGGGGAGACCTTATCTTCCTCTTCTGTTTATTCAATTCTCATTCCGTTTCACACTCTGACAGGTGGCACCCCCAAATCAGGACCCTAATCTGAGTGTTTCTGCACCAGTATTTTCTCCAGCAGTGCTTTCATCTCTCTCTATGGAGAAAGAGTTTTTTTGCTGTCTACTTCAAACAGCAATATGACTGGGTAGATCAAGTGTTTCGTATCATGTAACTGTTCTGGTATCTTTCTATATCTTGATATTTTCTGTCACAAGTCAAAAATGTTGGAGAATAGTCTGCCATTAAGGTTATATGACGCCTGACCCATATAAGTTCTTTAAGTTTCCTACTAGTGTTCATTACCAGATTGCAAGTATGTGATAGGTTCATAGGTTGGTACTAGGCTATCAGCCCTAGGGCCTATACAAGCCTAGCCATAACAATTCCCTGGCTATTTCTTCCCACACTATTTACTTCCCTGGACAACTGTCTACCAGGGCAACTGATGTGATCCCCGGGGTGAATTTCCTTTCCCCCATCCAATCATCAAGGTTCCTTTTGAAGAGGGCCAAAGAGGCACTCTGCTTGACATGTATGGGCAATCTATCCCAGAGTATGGAGAGTCTCTGGGTCAGGAACGTATCTCTCCAGCATGTTTTGTTTATTGTGATGACAAGGTTTAGATCCCTGGAGCGTGTGGCTCTGAGGGATTGGGATTTCTTTAAGTGTAGCATGTCCAACAGCTCTGGGTTTGACATGGCCTTGTATGTTAAGCAGAGATCGCCTCAGAGTAGCCGATATGAGACAGAGTATAGCTGGAGTTTTTTAAGGTGGTCAGCATAGGGCATCTGCTTTAGGCCTGTGATTCTTTTAGTGAGGTATTTCGGTGGCCTTTCTAGTTGTTGCAGATGTCTTGAGAGGTACATACCAAACAGGGCGTTGTATTCTATAATGGGTCTAATGAGGGATGAGTACAGTGGGACAATGACCTCCTTTTTTCTGGATGAAAAGCCCTTAGTGATGAGGTGTGCCACATAGAAGGATTTCCTGACTGTTGTGGTGATGTGGTTATCGAAGGTGAAACCACTGTCCACCTGTGTCCCTAAGTCTCTTATCACACTTTCGGTGTTTAGTGTACTGCCACCTATATGGTAATTCACGGATACATGTTTTTTCCCAAAGGGGATAACTATACATTTCTTGGCATTGAGCTTGAGCCCATGGCTCTGGCATCAAGCATCTGTTTCTGTAAGGCCCTTTTGTAGAGTATCCACATCATTTGGGGATTCAATAATGGCTCCCAGTTTGCAGTCATCTGCGAACTTTGTTAGCCAGAGTCCCTTAGTGTTGGCCTGTACTTCAGAGAAGTAGATGGCAAACAAGAGCGGTCCCAGGACTGAACCCTGAGGTACTCCACTTGTCACTTGTCTGGAGCTGGGTTTGGAGTCAGCTACTTTTACAGTATGGGTTCTATCAGTAAGCCAGTTAGCAACCCATTGGGTGACGTAGGGATTAATGACACTTAGGTGAGGTGCCAGTTCATATTGTAGTTCATGTAGTACACAGCCCAGGATGTCATCTGGTCCCATGAATGCTGTATTCTTAGCTTTGGAGAGTGCGTTTTTTACTTGTGTGGCCGTTATTACCAAAATTTGGCAATCTTCCGGTATTGAGATGGGCCATTTAAGGGGTGAGAGGGGGGCGAAGGTGGCACTGAATCGATCTGCCAGGATATTGGCAATATCCTTGGGATCAGTATATTTAATGCCATTCTGTTGCAGCTCAGAGCAGATCTGAGCATTGCCATTTAGATTCTTGACATAGCTATAGAATGCCTTGTGGCTGTCTTTGGAATCTTTGGCAATTTTATTTTCGTAACTAGCTTTGGAGGATTTTATGAGGGATCTCAGCTTCTTACTGAGGCTGGTAAGGGAGTCTTTTGCATCCTGGGATTTTCCTCTTTTCTGCAACAGTTGCTTCCTTTTGTTGTAAAGTTTGTTTATGGCAAAGGACCACCAGATTGGCTTCCTTTTTTTGCATGAGAGCATCTTGGTTCTGTTTGGGATGGCGCGATTCATGCACGAGTGGATCTGCTCGTACAGTGCCTTAGTGTAGGATTCAGCAGTCGACTGAATGGCCATAAGTACTTACCGAGGAGAACTGCTGTCTGCTTTCCTCACTCTTCTAACCCGGCGAATTCTTTTTATGACAGGGTTTAGATAGGAGGGAGGAGTCGTTTATCCTGTGAGTATCTGTTCCATTATCAGCCTTAGATCGCTATTGAGCTTTTATTCCAATAAACCGTTGTTATAGTCACTCTCCTCAATCTCCAGATTGTTAGTTTTAAAGCTGCAATTATTTGCATTTGTTGCAGCAGCTCTAGCTGGCCAGTTACTCATTCCAACTCAGCAATACAATCCTTAGTGGTCACATTAGTGCTTACGTGGTAAGCCTCAGTGGCAGCACCATCCTCCCAAACAGGATCATCAGTCTTTCATCAGCTGTGGCATTTTGGAAGGTTTCCAGCAACCTGGATGGTTTCACATGCCCCATCTCATCATCTTCCATTGTAAAATCTTCCTTTTATCTGGGCATCTCCTTACTGCAGACAGTCTTGTGCTTTTTGAAACAGAGCTCTTCTCTTAGGCATCCATCCATGGACTAACCATGCCCCCATGTCCCAGTTTGTCAGTCCCATAGTAAGCATCCTACTACCTATCTTAGGCACTTAATATCCATCACCTTAAACTTCCTCAATGCTCTGCCTTCACTGCTCAGGTGTTTGTGTCATACAAAAGCACTGGTCATACTGCTGTCATGTACAGCTTATTTTCAGCTTCTTTGGCATTTTTTTGTGACACACCACTTCTGACACTTTCTGCTAGTTTGCTGCAGCACCCCAGATTCCAGCTTTGACCACCTCACGCAGAAACACATATGTGTGAAAAGTGTATTTTACATACCAGAAAAGGGGTCTATGCCCATTACCCCACTTCCCATGAATGCAGTCATTATTCCTCTTCCCTTCCATGAGGGGCTTTAGCCCCTCCTCATCCCATTCTTACAGACTCCCAACTCCCATCTGTGCATTTTCCAGCTCCCACTTATGTTTAGCTTCCAGGCTCACCTAAATTCCTCTAAAATTCCCATGCATTCAGTACTTCAGCTCCCACACATGCATTTGTTAATATCTATTACCCATTAAAGTTCCCACCAACTAGCTCTGTGGGTCCTAACTCCCACCCATGGTATTTTCTGACTCCTATCACTACAAAGTTCAATCTGCATTCCATATACTGCCATAACTGCTTCTCACACAGTGCTCCAGTTGTCTCCCACATAGTGCAGCCACACCACAACCTGTGCAGTTATCTACCCATAGGATTGACATGGTTAACAATCCTGTTGCTTGTAGTTTTTGCAGCTACAGTTTACTATGCACAGGTGAGCTCAAATAATTATACATCAATCAATGTGTGTTGCTAGTATGGTTACTACACCTGAATGTACACCTGGCCCATAGAAACTGTGTAGCAGTATGGACTGCCATACTGGAAATGGCAGTGAAGCAAAACGACCATCACATTGTCCAGTGGTGATATCTCTGCCCTTCCTGAATGTCACACTGGGACAGTGTGGTTTGCCACATAGATTTAGAGTAAATGGCAGTAGAGTTTAAGCATTATGCCTCTCCATCACTGCATTCTATTTTAATGTCCCAGAGGACTAAATGTGCTCTTTGAGGATCATCCTTGGGAGCAGTTTATTTCTTTACTTTAAGTGCTTCTTACTGTACAAAGCATACCTCTTATGAATTTCAGCCATGCTGTGATTTGAAAGGGGCGCTCGTAATGAACTGAGGTGATGTGCACTGACATTTATAGGTCAGTGCTGTTAGGAGATGTGAGTTTAAACAAATTAATATTTTTCACTAATTCGCTTTTTTATTTTAAATTTCTAGTCCTGCATGCTATGATCTTTAGTTATGGCTACAGTTGCACAATATAATAATGTTTACAATTCAGATGTACTTATTTAAGGAAAGACGTTAGTCTTTAAACAATTACACAGATGGAAATGTAAATAATTCTAGATCAGAATGGTATCTGGTATGCACAGACCTTTTAAGTTAAACATGAACCCATTCAAAGAAAGGACACAACAAATACAGAAGTCCTCAAAAAACATTCACGCTGAAAAGTGCACAAACTAAATGAGGGCTTGTATTAAGTGTGCGTGGAGATCACAAGCTGTAACATTAAAGGCAAGCCACATTAATGCTCAAGAGAGAAAGAGGGGAGCTAAACATGTGATAATTCACTATGAGGTGCTGTAGGCCCTAAGTGCTATACAGCAAGCTGGTGAAAGTCTTTAGGGAAGAGGATCCCAAGAAAAGGGGATATGAACTGTAAGAAATGGAGATATGGGACAGAAAAAGGAGTTGTGGCTGTTGTAAGTAAGGCTTTTCTGGACAAGGATGACCAGGGAGATAGGCCAGCACTCTTGGGCATAATATGAGGCTTACTTTGTTAGAATTTTTAGCATATTAGTATATCTTAGAAAGCAGATACAGATCTGCATTGTTTTATTTCATGTTATATTTGGTAAAGTACACTGGCTCATAGACAGACCCTTTTCATCAGACCTCAAGGGCGAAAGTAAAAACAATATATACATTTAAAGACCATTTAGTGTCAGCCTATCCATTCAGCACGTTTTTGGAGGAATTGAAAATACCTGAAGAAATCCTATGAAGTCATAAAAAGAACATACAAATGACACGCAGACAGTGATTATAAGTTAGGCGAACCACAGATACTAGAGCTCTGTGCTACAATTCTTTCTTTCAAGCCAAAATGCTGCCCTAAAATTTAATTCAATCACCAGGTTTGGGAATAGAACCCTCAGCCCTCTGACTTTCAGTGCTAATTTCAAGTGTACTACCTTTTTGAGTCACTGAAACAGGGGTATTTCATTTTATTTCTATTACTTATCATGATATGGTATGAAAATGTGATGTAAATCTATTTTCTTCACGTTCTTGATCTTTATTAAAGTTTTAAGCAAATCTTTCAACAGCTACACTTTTTATCCTACCACTTAACTAATAGCACACATGAATGATTCATAGTTACTGTACACATAATGCATAATTAAATCATGGGTTGATGGACTGGAATTTATTATTTCTGAAGACACTTGCACTCCTGTGATATTCATTTATTTCTTTCATTTTTATTGGCAGATTGCTCACTGAGCTGTGACTGCCCTGCTTTGTCGTGTTACTGTACCTCACTAACATGCTGTTCGAACAAATTATCTCGATGTCTGGTTGGTTTGCTCACTTAGTGATGTTCGCAATATGTAGATGTCAGAAAGGCTTAAAGTTAAAATCTGATTAATATGCATACAACATTGCTTAAATAATCCATTAGTTATAATGTTTAGAAAATTGTGGTAACTCAGTAACTACAGGACAATGCAGAGCAGTAGCAAAATAGCTAGGAGGCAACCGCTGTCTTTGTTTCTAAAACTTTTGCAGGATGATACCAGAAGCCTGCATTTATGACAACATTATTCATATCATGCAGGTTAACTGTTTCTGACAACAGTTTCAGTTGTTGGCTTGCTTCAGGGTTTAGGATTTAAATGTTTAAGGAATTTACCTGATGTTAATGAGGTGTAACATAATTTTTTTATGCAGTGGGCTTTCCAGACAGAGATACAGATGGATAAAAAAACAGATATTTTGTTCTGTATGCTGACACTTTCAAGGTGTAAAAGCAGTGACCTTGCTGAGATATACAGAAGACTGTTAAAGACTAGTTTTATAAAATAATGAAAAGAAAATATATTGAAAAGAAAGTAGTCTGAAAATGTAAGCCAGAAATAAAGAAATAAATAAATAAAATAGTAGTTATGCTTTGCTTTCTTGCAAAACAAAAGTATTGTAAGGATCACAAACTTATTTTTTGTATTTTATTTTTGTTGATACACACACAATTTTGAATATTTTCCTACAGTTAAAAATCAAAATTTAAAACATATAAGCATCTTGTTTTGCAATATGATAAAAAGTGACTTTGAATATGTGTTTCTCTTAGACAGGCACTCGAGTATGTCTAGAGTATTTAGCCTACAATTAAGTAAATTTTAAATGCAATGAAAGATTTTTAGCTTTGTGGTAGAGAAACCATAATGCTAGACACTTTAACAACTCCCAACCTGTAAATTATTCCAGTGCCAGCTCAGCTCCTAACCTTTACTTCAACAAGTGTAGAAATCCTGTACAGCAATCTTTGCTGGTAACCGCAGTCCTTGTTATCACATCAAGCACTACCTTCTCAGTGATACCCTGCAAATGACATACAACCACCATGTTCTCCATTTATTTTTATTTATTTATTTTACATTTGTTTACCAGGATAGTCCGACTGGATACATGTCCATTTTCAGCGGAGGCCCGGGGAGAAAAGCTCCACATAGTCAAACATGCAAAACGTTACACAAGAAGTTAGAAAACAATTAGAATATATAAAGAAAACAATTAGAATATATAAAAACAAAGTGGTAAAATATCTTATGTACATTGGTTTAGTAATGTTCCCTAGTAGGGACTCACAGTTCTCATGGACAGAGACAATTACAAGTAAGATTGCAACTACATCTGTTTCGTTTGTCTCAATATCCTTAAGTACAGTGGCTTTGCAAATTACTGTATATACTTTGCATTAATGCTGTGAAGATTAGAAGGAGGTGGGTTCTCTTCTCATGCTAGGTGCCTGGATTCATCTTCCCTTAGTGATATTGCAGTACATTAGGGGTAGAGCTGTACTGCTGAGGTTCAGTCCTTCAGATAATACATTAAACAGAAGTTCCATGTGTTTGAAATGCTGCTAACTTTGGCAAAGGTTAAACTAACAGTGCGCAGTACTTAATGGAAAGAGAAGTGGATGACCTTCTCAATAATCTAGAAAACATCTGATGAAACCGAAAGTTGTGCAATACCCATTATATCAGCAAATATATATTTACTAAAAGCAACATCAGTAAGGCAGAAAAGCAAAAATTAATATGAGTTCATCTTGTGCTTTTTTAAACAAATCATTGCTTAATTTCTTTCACTTTTTCCTGTTCCCCACCTCTTTATTATATAACACATCAGCACAGATCTTTTCAGGACTTGCCATAATCTACCTTCCTCTCAAGTTTTGATAAAAAAATTCTGAGAGCATTAATACTATACATTGTTAGACATTTTAACTTTTTAACTTTTCACTATGAAATTCTCTTACATTTGACTCTGAGAAACTTCAGTCCTGTAGCACTCTTGAGAAAAAGCACTGTGTGCTTTCTTCCATGTTGTACCCATTCACTGCAAACAGTCTTTTGGCAGATGTTTTATTGTTTCATGTCTGTCATTACTGATACTTTGTTATAGGTCAGTCCCATAGAAAATACAAATTCCCACATTACATGGAATTGATTATCATTATGTAGCTACTTCTAACCGTAAACTTTCCCAAACTGGTTCTAAATAAGACATTTATTCTAGCTTGTTACATACTTTTTCTTACTCTTTCACCACCTCCATCATATAATTTCCATAAAGTAATATTTTCTATGTACTCATAAATAGACATCTTCTTCCCATACCTCCTAAATTTTCTCCGGATATATATACTAAGTCCGTGTATTTACATCCCATTATTTTTCCAAAGGAATTTTTATCCACAGCCAGATTTTTAGATAAAATATCAAACAAATATACTGAAGCATAATACACTACTGAGTGTGTTATTGCCAAGCATCCCTATTCATTAGCACTGTACATTACTTCCTTTTAATGCAATTTAACCAAATACTCCATATTGCAAAAAACAAAAAAAAAAAGAGTTTGATCAAGTCCACCTGCAACTGCTCAGGTAGCATATGAACAACTGTAAGTATGCATTATTTTACAGAAATGCTGTTATCAAATACACTGTTTCAAAAAGACATTGACTAGTTCTCCATACCTGAATAGCAGTCCACATCTTATAAAAATATAGTTCTTCTATTGAATCACTACCCGTTGTCCTCTGTAACAAATTTCTAGCTGCTCACTTTGTGTTTCTAAAACAAAACACCCAGGAATTTGTCCTGTTAGTCAAGCCCTTGCATTAATTCTTATTCAGGTAAGGCATTCAATAACACTTGTAACACATAACTAAAATGAACAGAAACCCAATCCATTACATAGTTTCTTTAACGTTAAACCTCTCTCCTCACTCTTAAATTAGACTGGGCTGCCAACCTAGTTTTACCTTATTTTTCATGTTAATGATACTATGTGGCCAATCACATTCCATGGACTGATTGATTGTATTAATACATACAGTAGACTAAATTTAAAAACATGTTCTGGAACCCATAACTAGCCCTTTGTAATATCCCCACAGATATACAAACACTTCCTCTTCTTAGTTGTCTTCCAGAATAATCCCAGTCATAACCTGCACTATTTTCATTGCTAATTTAAAATCCTTGGGGGCAATGAACTCATCTGGGACATGCAGGGGGTGTAGTTCTCTCGAAAAATGCTGCTTGTAAATTTTCTGACTGTCATTAAATATTATGGCAGCTGCAAATACGGATTATTTTTTTCTGTGATTTATTACAGCACTTGAGTAAGTGTTAATGACTTGGCTTTGACTTTAAAATAGCTTTAGTTTAACTTTCAGGACTGACTGATTACTTTAATATTTTTAATGATTGTGTTGGTCAGTGTTGACAGTTTGGGAAGGTGAGATTTGAGGGTGTGGTTTTAATGATATGAAAGCTGATAATAATAATAATAATAACTGTTAAAATATGACATAAATAATCCATCATGAGTATGGATGTTAGCAATGTTACAGGTGCATTGCTGAACAGCACACAACTTGTCAACATAAATAAAAGGAAGAATATTGTTATAGCTGTGGTAGAACTGGTTGGAGAGCAAGAGTTTGTAAGACTGAAAAAAGTTATAAAAAAGCTTGTGTTGGAAGAAATCTTAGTGGTGATTGTTCACAAATTTTTACTAAAGAAGAAAGTAGAGAGCTTCTAAAGGAGGCATTTATTTTATATAGTGAGCAAAGCCTGAAGTCTGTACAAAGTTAATCGGTTTTCTGGTATGAATGAAGTTAGTAGATAAGTCTGTAAATTTGGAATTGGAAATTAGGCGTGATATATGCTTGATGATAGAACAAATCTTTAGAGAAATCAGCAGCATATTTTCACAACCTACCAATCGTCTATCAACAAATGTATACATTAGAACAAATAAAGTAGTGTGAGTTGCTGATGTGTAAATGAGCTATGAGGAAATGTTCCCTTTGATAAGAATGAAAAGCAGTGCCTTCAACTTGCTTGGGAGGAAATGGATACCTCAAAGTTAATTGACGTGGGTAGAAGGAAAGCTCATGTATTCTAGAATTAAGTTTTTCCAGGCTGTGCTTATGAAATTTGAAAGAAAAGGAAAGTATCTTAAAATGAATCATTGCTGGTATTCATATTCTAACAGTCACCAAATTACATTTTTCAAAACCCAGATTAGTTCCTTATGCTATCTGTACTAACAGGACTCAAAGGAGTCATAGAATTCATAGTGATTTCAAGGTAATTGAGTCTTTCAGCCATTTATGCCTTGACAATGCCCCTCAGGCTGTACTCCCTTTCTGCTGGAAAGCTAGGGCACACAAACCTGGTGTAGTTTGTGGGCTACCACCCAAACATCCAGATTTGTTTGAAGGATGATAGTGTTCCACATTCCTTAACCTGCACGGACAGTCTGTTCCACAAGAGAGGGCAAGTACTACATGATGAATCTGTTTTTTCATCATCTTTTATTTATCTGGTGATCAATATTTAGGTACCTGGTTCTGATATTGGTGGAATTATTAGATTTGAAATGGGAGATATAGGACAACTGGGTTTCTAATGGTGTGTAAAATAAAGCATAGAGCTCTCCTCAAAATTCTATATGATACTGAATAAAGGAAAAGTTGTTTTAGCCTCTCTTTGTAGCTCAGGGTCTTTAAGATGATGATGTCCTATGCAGACTGCCTCAAGGCCCTATCCCTGTATTCTGTCTCCTACAGGCTTTTGAGGGGACATCTATGCTTGACATACAGGGCATTGTCAGACCCCACTCTGATGTACCTCCTGCATATCCACAAAACAAACAGCACCAGAGTTACCCATTCTAAAGACGTAAACCTTGCCTGTGATATAAATCGGACCTGCTGGAGAGATAGGTATGTAAAGCAGAGACTACCATGTCTATGGAACAGGCTCCCCATCCATGTGAAGCAGAGTTCCGCCCTAACCCAATTCAAGTGCAACTTGGACAATTGGATGGGAAACAGGAAATTCATCCACGGTTTGGCACCTATGTCTCTAATGGACACAGGTAACCTGTAAATGGTCCAGGTCTCAAACCCTTGCTTACTCTTATAAAGGGTATCAGAACTTGTCAGAGATTTGGGATGCATGGCCCTTGTGGCTGTTAGTCTAGTAAACAGCTAAGATCCTATCTTGTTAGTTAGGAACCTCTGAAGACTCTCTAATTGTTTGATATGTATAGTAAGGTGCATCCTGAGGGGAGCATTGTAGTTACTAATTGGACTAATCAATGATGCGTATTAGTGAAGAATGACTTCCTTAGATGTGTATAATATTCCTTTAGTAATTGCATGTTCTAAGCAGAAAGATTTTCTGACTACTGCTGTCAGGTGATGATTGAAATGCTGAGAAAAAAGTAATGTTCCGACATCCCTAATGATATTTCCATTTTATAGTAGGGTATTTTCTATACTCTATGTAGAGGGAAAGGGGTCATCTACCAAATGTTTCAATATTACACTTTTTGCACTTAATTTGAGCCCATTTTCAGTAAAACCGGGTATTTATGAGTGTGACCCCTGGGTGTATATCACATAATCGAAATCCCAAAATATCGAACACCATAAGCTCAAACTTGGAATGTCGAAATGTGATATAATTGAAAGCTCAGAACAGTGAATTTTTGTCCCAGGGAAAAAAATTGCTGTTCCGAGAAACACACACATAACACAAGCACACCAAAAAAAGTAATCCACACATATACACTTAAAATCCTACTTCTAACCCTACACTAAACCATACATACACTACTATCTATCCACTTACCTTAACCCAAACCCTAACCCTAAGGTCCATAACTATTGCACACTCACCTTACCCGTTCCCTAACCCTAAGGTCCATAGCTATCACACACTCACCTTACCCACTCCCTAACCCTAAGGTCCCTAACTATCGCACACTCATCTTACCCACTCCCTAACCCTAAGATCCCTAACTATCACACACTCACCTTACCCGCTCCCTAACCCTAAGGTCCCTAACTATCGCACACTCACCTTACCCGCTCCCTAACCCTAAGGCCCCTAACTATCACACACTCACCTTACCCGCTCCCTAACCCTAAGGTCCCTAACTATCCCATTCCCACACTCACCTTAACCCAGTCCGTTCACACAAGGGCTTTACAGATTTTATGGTGAATGTCACAAGTGTATGGTCTGACTTAAATGCTGAAGGAGATTCGTAAGGAAATAGTACATGAAGTGGTTATATTTGTAAAGACCAGACTGTCCTCTAATGGGCTTAACTATTTTTTCTGGCATTTTTTTTTCTGTATATTAAGTCTAAGTACTTCTGGACATACCCAATATTGGCAGTATATTCATTCCAGTTTATTGAGGGAATTAAAGCTTCCCAATATAATTGAATTCTTGTTAACAGGAAGTTCATTGAGGACATTCAGTGATCTTATGTGATCATCAGGGGACAGGGAGAACTCCCTGTAAGAAGCACCGATAACTTGACAGTTTGCTATATTTAGGGTGATCTAGAGTTCTATTAATTCAATTTGTGGGTCTCTTAGAATCTGCCTGGAGGTGATTTGTTCCTCAACACTTATGACATCATTACCACAGTTACCATAACACCTGAAGATATAGTAGACATAAAACCCAGGTAAGGTCTAAGCAAATAAAAAAAATGATGCATTCCAAATGCATGAGAACCTAAAGCTTGGGCAATTTATAATTGCGACTTCCAACATTGAGAAAAGCCACCTCAGTGTGATCTAGTTTCAGGTTTGCTGTTTTCAACTAAGGCAGAAGAAGAAATAAACAGATTATTAAAAGAAAAACATACTCCTGCAAAATATTCAGAAAAGCCTACTTCTGTGGCACCTGTTTTGAAATCCAGTGGAACTATTACATTGTTTGCAGACTATACATTTAGTTCTAAGTAGCACCTTTGAAACAGCGCCATATGCTGAAGGACAGACCTGTTTGCATTTTGGACATGGATTATATCTTTCTTAAATTAAAACTGAATCAAAACAAATTGTTTAGGATAAATAGAGCAATAAATACTTGGTCAGTCACAGAACTAATTCTCAGATGACAGTAGGTTTATCTATAGCAAAACAAATAAAGAAAGACCTACTTTTGCCAGATTTTAAAAGGGAGAAAAGTAGGTTCAGAAATATAACTGCAATAAACTTTCAAATCTAAGAAGTTTTAAACCTGGAAATGAAATTTATGTGAAAACTACAGTTGTGAATCGGAATAGGTCCCTGGTAAAACTAAGAGTTGTTTAGGATCTACATATAGGTTCATAGGTTCATAGGTGAGTACTAGGCTAATAGCTCTGGAGCCTTTACAAGCCTAGCCCATAGAAGTGCCCTGGCATCATGCCGCCTGACGTTAGCTCCCAGTGCCTCTATCAAGTACAGCCACTGGAGTGATCCCCAGGGTGAACTTTCTATTACCCATCCACTCATCAAGATTTCTCTTGAAGAGGGCCAGTGAGGTGCTCTGCCTGACATGTATGGGAAGTCTCTTCCAGAGCATGGGCAGTCTCTGGCTTATGAACCTGTCCCTCCAGCATGTTCTGTTGATTATGGTAATGAGGTTGAGGTCTCTGGAGTTTCTGGTGTGACGACACTGGGATTTTTTTAGATGTAGCATTTCTAACAGAGAAAACAGAGATTCTAACTGAGTACCGAAAAAGTATTAAAGCTTCCCAATATAATTGAATTCTTGTTAACAGGAAGTTCATTGAGGACATTCAGCGATCTTATGTGATCATCAGGGGACAGGGAGAACTCCCTGTAAGAAGCACCGATAACTTGACAGTTTGCTATATTTAGGGTGATCTAGAGTTCTATTAATTCAGTTTGTGGGTCTCTTAGAATCTGCCTGAAGGTGATTTGTTCCTCAACACTTATGACATCATTACCACAGTTACCATAACACCTGAAGATATAGTAGACATAAAACCCAGGTAAGGTCTAAGCAAATAAAAAAAATGATGCATTCCAAATGCATGAGAACCTCAAGCTTGGGCAATTTATAATTGCGACTTCCAACATTGAGAAAAGCCACCTCAGTGTGATCTAGTTTCAGGTTTGCTGTTTTCAACTAAGGCAGAAGAAGAAATAAACAGATTATTAAAAGAAAAACATACTCCTGCAAAATATTCAGAAAAGCCTACTTCTGTGGCACCTGTTTTGAAATCCAGTGGAACTATTACATTGTTTGCAGACTATACATTTAGTTCTAACTAAGTAGCACCTTTGAAACAGCGCCATATGCTGAAGGACAGACCTGTTTGCATTTCGGACATGGATTATATCTTTCTTAAATTAAAACTGAATCAAAACAAATTGTTTAGGATAAATAGAGCAATAAATACTTGGTCAGTCACAGAACTAATTCTCAGATGAGTAGGTTTATCTATAGCAAAACAAATAAAGAAAGACCTACTTTTGCCAGATTTTAAAAGGGAGAAAAGTAGGTTCAGAAATATAACTGCAATAAACTTTCAAATCTAAGAAGTTTTAAACCTGGAAATGAAATTTATGTGAAAACTACAGTTGTGAATCTGAATAGGTCCCTGGTAAAACTAAGAGTTGTTTAGGATCTACATATAGGTTTATAGGTTCATAGGTGAGTACTAGGCTAATAGCTCTGGAGCCTTTACAAGCCTAGCCCATAGAAGTGCCCTGGCATCATGCCGCCTGACGTTAGCTCCCAGTGCCTCTATCAAGTACAGCCACTGGAGTGATCCCCAGGGTGAACTTTTTATTACCCATCCACTCATCAAGATTTCTCTTGAAGAGGGCCAGTGAGATGCTCTGCCTGACATGTATGGGAAGTCTCTTCCAGAGCATGGGCAGTCTCTGGCTTATGAACCTGTCCCTCCAGCATGTTCTGTTGATTATGGTAATGAGGTTGAGGTCTCTGGAGTTTCTGGTGTGAAGACACTGGGATTTTTTTAGATGTAGCATTTCTAACAGAGGTAGGTCAGACATAGCTTTGTAAGTCAAGCAGAGATCGCATCTTAGTAGATGATATGAGACAGAATAGCTGGAGTTTTTTGAGTCTGTCCATGTAGGGCATGTGTTTAAGGTCTAGGATCCTATTTGTGAGGTACTTTTGTGGCCTTTCCAGCTATTGCAGGTGTCTAGTGAGGTACATGCCAAATGGGGCATTATACTCTATGATTGGTCTAATGAGGGAAGAGTAGAGGGAGACAATGACTTCTTTCTTCTTGGATGCAAAACCCTTAGTAATGAGATGTGCCACATAGAAGGACTTTCCAAGCACAGTGGCAATGTGGTGGTCATAGGAAAGGTTGCTGTCAACCTGTGTCCCCAGATCTCTTATAACACCTTCAGTATTCAGTGGGCTCCCATCAATGTGGTAATTAGTGGGAACTGAATTTTTCTCAAAGGGGATGATGACGCATTTTTTGGCATTAGGCTTAAGGCCATGGTTTTGACACCATTCATTGGTCTCAGTGAGGCCTTTCTGTAGGATGTCTACATCACTTGGGGAGTTAATAATGGCTCCCAGCTTGTAGTTGTCTGTGAACTTGGTCAGCCAGAGTCCCTCTATGTTGGCCTGGACTTCTGAGAAGTAGATGCCAAACAGGAGATGACCCAGGACCGATCCCTGTGGGACTTCACTCGTGACTGGTCGGCAGTCTGACTTGGAGTCCACCTCTTTCACACTGTGTGTTCTATCTGTGAGCCCGTTTGCAACCACCTAGTGATATAGGGATTGATGCCTAGTTTGGTGAGTTTATCAATAATTCCTGAGTTGGGAATGGTATCAAAGGCCTTAGCCAGCTCAAGGTAGGCTGTAAGAACTGCTTTGCCCTCATCCACAGCTTTGGTGACTGACTCAAAGAAGTCAACCAGGTTGAGCAGGCATGATCTACCTTTCACAAAACCAAATTGCGTGGGATCTAGAGTTTGCAGATTCCCTATATCCTTGTTAATTAGGTACATGATGATGCGTTCCATAGCTTTGCATATCAGACTTGTCAGGCTAATGGGGCAATAATTCCCAGGGTCTGTATTCGCTCCCCCTTTATGGAGAGGGATGACTGTAGCAGTGCACCATTCTGTAGGGACAAAGCCTGAGGTAAGACTGTGAGTGAACAGGGCACACAGATGTGGTGCCACTTCACTTTGTAGTTCATGTAACACAAAGTCAGGGATATTGTCGGGTCCCATGGAAGCTGCATTTTTGGCCTTAGACAATGCAGCTTTATCCTGTGCTGCAGTAATACTGAGTGCCTGGCATTCCTCCAGTATTGTGATTAGTACTTTAGTGGGGAAGAGAGGGGTAAAGCTGGCACTGAATCTGTCAGCCAGTATGTTGGCAATATTTGTTGGCTCAGTATAGGAGGTACCATTGTGCAGTAACTCAGAGCAAACCTGAGTACTGCCGTGAAGATTCTTGATATGACTATAGAAGGCTTTGTGGTTGTTTTTAGTGTCCATCAAAATTCTACCTTCATAGCTGGCTTTGGAGGTTTTGATGAGGGATCTCAACTTTTTGTTGAGGCTAATAAGGGAGTTTTTCAAGTCTTGGGACTTCACCTTTTTCTGCAACAGTTTCTTGCTTCTGTTGTAGAATTTATTAATGTCAGGGGACCACCAGATTGGCTACTTTTTTGGGAGGAGAGCGTCTTGGTTCTGTTGGTTATGATCAGCTCCATGCATTTATGTACGTGCACTGGTGGATGATTCGGCAGTCATGCATCTATTTTCCATTGAGATGGGTGATATGAAGTTAGCCACCTCTGTTTTTAGGAGACCAAAGTCAGCTTTGGAGAAGTTTTTTATGGTGGTTACCTTTGCAGGGGGTGTGGGTGAGATGTGGATTTCCATGGTGATTAGTTTTTGGTCGGATCTAACCAGGGAGGAATTGACTATTGGTGTAGAGCAACGGTTGCCCATGTTAGTAATGACCAGGTCAAGGATATTGCTTGAGCTGGTCCAAGGCATTGTAATTGATGAATTCCAGGAAGCATTGGGCCAATGTATGGGTGCATTAGTAGTTTTCCCAGTTGATGGTGTGGTAGTTGAAGTCACCTAATATGAGAGTGTTGGGTTGGACCCTATTATTTTCCAGGGTGTTTAGGAATGTGGAGTGAGAGTCTTGGGACATGGTTGGGGACCTTTAGCAGGCTACAACCTGAATCTCCATCTTAACCAGTGTTAGTTGTACCTGAAGTATCTCAGATGCATTATGATGGGCTACTAGTCTGGAGGTGTGCATATCCTTTATGAATATGGAGACACCGCCACCTTTGGAGCTTTGGTCCATGTTCTGGGGCTGAAAGGTGTGGAATGAGTTATAGCCTGGTAGTGCAGGGGTGCTTTCTGCTTCTTTAAACCAGGTCTTCATTACAGCACAAATGTGAATGTTCTCTATTTTGAGGAGTGCTTTGAGCAAGTGCATCTTGAGATTTAGACTTCTAGCACTGAGCAGCATGCCCCTCAGATTGCATTTATTTATAGCTGTTATGGTGGTAATTTGGTCTTTGGAACATCACCTAAAATGGCGCTATAGGGATGGCAAGACCCTTAGCCAGTATCCAGAAACCCAGGGGTGACAGAAGCTGGCCATTTCTGGAAAAGCATTGAGGTCTGTCAATCATGTACTGTGTTTGTTGGACATGAAATGTTTGTGAGGAAGCATGATGATTGAGCAATACAGAAAAAGAACCAGTGTTGGACCTAAAAACAGATAAGAGAGTCTTTGAGCAGTGCCAAGATTCCTACATTTCTGCTGTGAAAGACATTTGATATACTCATGGAAAATGGAGTTTAAAAATGTATGTTTGCATATTGTGGTGACTTACGACGTCCTTATTTGCTCTTGTGGTGGGTGACAGAAGGCAGACATTCACTGAGATATACATATTACCCCCAGCCTAGAAATTCTACTTGCTAAATGCACTCACCTATGTACCATTTTACTTATAGCATGGCAAAATGTTTCTCCTGGGAAAGCATGAGAAACAAGCCTGATTTCATGGAAAATTAAGTAATATAGAAATAATGTAACAGAAAATGACAATGATCATTGAAATGCTAAATTAATGCTTGGTTTTATAGGAATATTTAATGTTAGTTGGGGCACAGTGGTGGTGGGCAGCACAGTGGCACAGCAGATAGTGTCGTTGCCTCATGCAAGATGTTTTCCAGTTTGATTGTCAGCTGGGATGCCTTCTGTGTGGTCTGAATGTCCTTCCTGTGTTCACATGGGTTTCCTGTGGCTGCTCTGGTTTCCTCCCACATTCCAAAGACATATAGTAGGTGGACTGGACACTCTAAATTGGCTATAGGTGTGAGTGTGCATGTGAGTGTGGGGTCAGAATGAACTACTGTGGGAGGGCTAGCTGACCAGTGGTGTAAACCTTGGTTCTAGATAATTGTCACTGTTGAAGTGACACCCTGACCCCATGTGCAAAAATGGGAAAAGGGTTTGTAGATGGATATAGGAATGTTTAACACTGAAAATTGTATAAACTTTAAATGTTTTCAAGATACATGCTACTAAACCAAATGATTCTTGGAAAATGTTAACTTTACAGAGGGAGTTTTTAGCAAAATGGAGTTAGTATTTTGAGTGTTAAATGGTTAACATAACTGACACACATTGTTATGAGTAAACACCCTACTGTCAAATACGTTTGGTTGTTTTTTCAACCAAGATGGTTCTGAGCCCTCCCATGTGTGAGCTCAAGTACCTCTGTGAGGCTGTATTTAGATGTTTATTAGCTACAAGGCTGATTCTAATGAAATCTGTAGTTATTATTCAAGCTGTTACAATATTTTAAGGTGTTTTGAATTTGGGCTAGCGGCCGAGAATGTGAACATTATCTCTATATGATGTAAAACCCTGATCCCATGTGCAAAAATGGAAAAAAGGAGGTTGTGAATGTTTGGATGGATGTATTTGCACAATATGTAATTTTCAGTATTTGTACCCTTCACCACACCAAGATGGAGTGGAATATAGAATCACACTTATCAGTTAGCTAGGAATTTGAATGTGTTATATAACGAATGACAGTCCTAGGTATCCATTAATACACCATATTGCCATTTTTTATAAAGGTGAAGTAATGAAATATCTAACATAAGCAGGCAATGGTGTTGGGGGCTGGTATAATGGTTAAGGTGTATAGGGATTGATCCTCACCTTTGAAAGGGAAATTTGGTAGGTTTAGAATGGCTCACAAGAGCAACCTGCCCAGTACTTACCTATGAATCTATGAATCAATCTGTTCCATACTTCTGTCAATCTTTCTGTGATATAATTATCTCTTCCTGCTATATTATTCATGACAGTCCTTAGGTGTTGCCAGCATCTGACTGTAGTTCATCGAAATGGGAGACTTCCCCATTCCATCTATAAACTTTACCTCACCAAAATCTCCATGCCTGAAGTCTGGTGAATAACCATAATACTTTCAGTCCTCAGAGTTCATAAGGCAAGTATAACTAATGAATTTAGACCTTGCTCATATTGCTGTACCTCAGGTAAAATATCTGAAATTTCTGTATTCTCCTAACTTACTGAGTAAATCCAAAAACAAGGAGTGGTAGCCTTTCACCACCATGGGTTTTAGTCAGTTAAAAGCCCAGTGAATGCTCTTTAAGCACTTACTAATGATATAATGCAAGGCATGAATAAAGATCATATGACCATATCAATCAGTATTGACCTGACTAAAACATTTGACCTTGATGATCCCTCTCTTTTACTTAACAGTCTGTAGAAAGCAGGGACTGATACCAAGCCATTCCTAGGGTTGAGGATTTTACCATCAATGAGACTATCAATGCTCAAAAAGACCCCTCAATTCATTGACACTGCTGCTCTCCAAAGTTGTTTAGCAAAGCTCTGTACTGTGTCCATTTCTCTCTTCATCAATAAACTTCCCATAAACCTCTCTGATTTACCAATAATTATTTCCACTGATGACATGGTAATTTACAATTCAAACCACTCCCACTACATTATTAGAACATGACCTTGAACTGTTCTTTGGTTGGATACTGAGCTGCAGACTCCTATTGAACACCAGTTTGTGTAACTCATCATATACTATCTTCAGTTTCCCATGAAGGCACCTTACTTGCAGCAACCAGGAGTCTGTCTCCAAGCAGCCCTGTATTACTTATTTCATGAAATAAACTCCACTGCCCCAATCACAAATTGTATCTTCTTTACCCAAAACATTGAAGGAGAAAGCAGCAACTGTTTATAATGCAATAAATTAGGTTTAAATCATTCAATAGTAGTTCATAGAGAAATCAGAGCAGACGCAGGTGTACTACAGAAAGCTTATAGATTCAGATATAACATAAAACAAAAACTCAACAGCGTGCAATATCTGAAAACAAACAATTACATTCTGTGTGAAATAAAATAAGGTAGCAGTTTTTCATTAATTCAGTACGTCTTTTCAATTTTTCTAGAAACTCTGACATACACATACACATGTATGCATGAGTGTGCGCACACACACACACACACACACACACACACACACACACAAGCACACACACACAGACACGCACACACGCACACAGACACACACAGATACACACACACACACACACACACACACACACACATACACGCACACACCTGTGCATGGGGGTATTAATGACATGATGTCATGTTCTTCATTTTGATCTGTATATTTTCTTTCCCATGACATTAAGTTGGGGATACATTTCAAAACATTTACAGACTAGATTAAAGGTAGTTCATTAATGGAATTTTATT